>NW_006239143.1:62289-69587 GCF_000226075.1 Solanum tuberosum | reverse complement strand
ACTTGAGAAAGTTTGTTTTGTGAATCGGATGGCTCCGAAACTATAGTTTTTACACCACTAAGCTATATGCTTAGCGATAGTTGTTTCTATCGTACGGAATGATCGAGAGGAGGCTTGAAGCTGGCCATTCGGGATGGAAGATCACAATTGCATATAAACATCTATATTTTGCATAAACCTTGGGACTTGTACATGATCTATGTGTTGTATATTTACATGAAGTTTTGAGGTCTAATTTGATCATGTCACCATGGGTTGTAATATAAGTATGACTATATGTTTTGGTTCTGTTGGGGTGTATAAGCCCAAGTCTTGTAATATATTAAATTTACCGCCAACTTTGAATGATGGTGTGAAGCATGAACCACCTAGTTGAATACTCGGAAGTTAGAAATATTTTTTTTTTATTATTATTATTATTATTATTATTTTACTAATGTGAGGACAATATATAATGATGCAAAAAAAAATCTCGTGGGCTTATATGATTTCGGTAGGGTCGTTACAACTTGATACTTGTGATTGGTTACTTGGGTACTTCTGGTGAGCATCCGGTTCGAGGTACAGCCTACGTACTGTTAGATTCTATTAATTGGGGTTGAGGTTCTGGTTCTATATTCTCGTCTTGGGTTCTCATATGCAGTTCTCTTTAGTTATAGTTGTTTCGTGTACTCGTCGGGCTTATGAGGGTTCGTTCGGGTTTTTATTTAAACTTGCGCACGAGTGTACCTTCTAGGCTTATGGGGGTCCAGTTAGGTGTAGTTAGCTTATAGATTACTTTAGTTAGTTCTTTCTACACTCGTGTGCATTCCATTGTTAGTTATCCTTTCGTTCTTGACCTCTGTTTGTGTTATTCCTTCTTTTCATATTGCCTTTACTTTTCAAGTTCAATCGGCCTATGATGCCTACTGGGTACCTGTTGTTTTGGTACTCATGCTACGCTCTGCATCTATTTTCGTGATGCAGGTCCGAGCACCAGTAGTCAGTGTTGATCGAGTTTGGAGCAGTCTGATCCGGAGACGGGGGTGAGCACACGGCGTTTTGTACTATTTCAGTCTCCATTTGTATATATATATACTTGTCTTGTACCTTTCGAGACAGTCCAGTTTCGGTGGTCCACTTTTGGGACTTGTGCTCTTTTTGTTAGTAGCTCTGTACTAGTGACTTCCAGGTTCTGGGAGGGATCTTTATTTGTATATATATGTTTTGGTTTGCTTCCGCATGTTTATATTGTTATCTTAAATTTTGCCTACTCTTGTTTAGTTTCTGCCCTCAGACCCATTATTTGTTGTATCGAGTTACGGGTTGGCTCACCTACATGTGGGTTATAGTAGGTGTCATCATGACTCAAGAAATCAGATTGTGACATTAAAATAGGTAGTAGATAAGGATTCTTATATTAATCATAAACATGTACAAAATCTATAAATAGAAAGCAAAAACGGTAGAACAATTAATCTGTTCTTATTTTCTCAAACTCCTCTTGTTCTTAATCTTATTATGGGTCCATGTTCCTTTAATTGTTAAGTAAATGTTATAAGGTTAAATAAAAAGGTTAAAGGTAGCTGTATTTCGTGTCAAAACTGATTTGCTTAGTATTATACATATTATAGGTTTATAATTCAACTTCAATACATATATTCTTGTTCTTTTTAGAACCATTTGCTTCCTTTTTTGATATTTCAAACTATTGAAAAAGTTGACACGGTTTTTTCAACAATATATTGATGTATGTCTGTTTGGAATTAGGGCATGCATTTGTCATTGTTGACATTAAATCATTTTAAATAAATAAAATTGGAAACACGTAAAATAATTATCTATGTCATGTGGTGTATGTATTATTGAGAAGTTGTAAATGGTTCCTTTTAATTTGCTATAGATTTCTTAAATTATGAATGTTTACTTTTTAAATTGCTTCAATGCTCAACAATATCATATACTTGCATAAATAACCATCTTTTAACAATAAAATAATGGATGCTTGAACATCTGTAAATCATAACGTAGGTTGAGGAGCGGTTCAATGGAATTGATATCTAAAGACAAATTTTAATAAGAGATTTTAAATATATCTAAAAAAACTAGTTTCTACGTGTGTCACACATGTATCCCGTGCACCAGTACTCATGTCAATTAGTAAAAATATTTTAAGATCACACACAAAAGATGATTTAATAATTAAACTCAAAATTATTGGACATTGGAACAGTTGTTTCTTGGAATAGTTTGTTGAGCATAGGTGATTAATTACTATCATAAACTATTTTCTAGCTTAATTCAATATTTTTAGAGAAAAAAGACATATACACCTAACTTTATTTTTAGGTACTATTAAAAAAGTGAGCCCTCGAAATTTAGAGGTCTAAAGCACTTGACTCAATAACTTGTGTATTAAGTCGACTCTGCGTAGGTTTTGACCTTTACCTAAATTTTCTCCTTCAATTTATCTCTTGCGAAAGCTTGTTCTCTTTTCATGTCCAGAGATTAACGAAGTCATGAGTTATGAATATAATTGCATTAGTCTAAATTTAAAGATTATCTAATGAATTGAGTTGAAAATATATTATAATTACCTAATATCAAATAATAAAAACATATTATATAAAAGATATATGTCATCTATGATGTTAACTGAGTGTGTAGTGAAGTTTTTTTCTTGAAATGATGTTCAAACTTCAAAGCCCAATGCAATTGCAAAGATAAGACTCCACTTGGTCCATACTGGAATTTGGGTTTAGGCCCAAAGTTATCTAGTAGTAATCTCGAGGGATTGATATGTAGCACTAAGCACAAGTTTTAAATCGAATTAATAATTTTTAATTTAAAAAATAATAGCAAATTTTAGTCTTAAAAGTATTGGCAAAAACTAGTTAAAGAGTAAAAGAGAGATATTTTTTATGTTAAAAATTTCATTTGTTTTTTCAACCGGCATAATTTTATATATTTAATATTTCGATTCTTGAGGTAACTTGTATTCATAAAAATATTAATCATCTTTGTATCCCTTTAAACATTCCCTCTAACATGATTACTTACAAGTTCATCTTTTCGATGATGCCATAAGAGAGAAGAAAAGGGTTGTGCAGTATTCATAACCCACTGACTAACGTGTTTCATCAGAGTATTGCGATGCTTAAATGTTTACAAGTATAGATGTCATGAACGCACAAAAAATAATCTGTCATAAAAATGGGGATGAATTTGTTGGGTTTATGAAGTTTTGATGATCACAAGAAAAGATGAAATATGACGAGAGGGAGCTGCTCGGATGGTAAGCACCCCTCACTTCTAACCCAAAGGTTGCAAGTTTGAGTCACCAAGGGAGCAAAAAGGGGTGGGAGCTCCTAGGGAGGGATAAAAAAAAAGAAGATGAAATATGTTAGTCCGCATGGTCCAAACGTATAATGTCACGTGCAGCTAGGGGTGGCAAATGGTTGGATTGGATCGGATTTGGATGGATTGAATAAGAATTGAGCAAAAATGGTTTGGATTACAATCCACCCAAATAGAATATGGGTAAATATGGATTTGGTCAAATATGATTTAGGTAAAATGGTTCTAACCCATTTAAAAAAATCTGTTTTTCACAAAAAAAAATTACCCCTCCCCCGGGCACCCCCACCCCTACCCCCTCCCCTGGGCATCCCCCCTCCACCAACCTACTCCTAATTTTTTTTTGTTTTCCAAAAACAAAAAAAAAATTTACCCCCTTCCCCGGGCACCTCCCCCACACACACACCTTCCACCAACCTACCCCTAAATTTTTTTTGTTTTCCAAAAACAAAAAAAAAAAATTTACCCCCACCTTCCACCTACCGACCCCTAATTTTTTTTGGTTTTCAAAAAAAAATAAAAAAAATACTGTTCTTTCAAAAAAAGAAAATTACCCCCTCCCCTGGGCATCCCCCCTCCACCAACCTACTCCTAATTTTTTTTTGTTTTCCAAAAACAAAAAAAAAATTTACCCCCTTCCCCGGGCACCTCCCCCACACACACACCTGAAATTAATATTAAATTTTTTATTTTTTAGCACAATTAAGAATTTTGAGTAGAAGTGAAAACTAAGTGATCTACTATGGGTCAATATGGATACCCATATTTAACCCATTTTGACCATATTTGTAGAGACTCTTAAAATAGCTTGAAACTCATATTTAACCAATTAAAATATGAATGATCAAAGTCATTAAATATGAGCAAAATGGACTCATTTCATTAATATAGGCTGAAATTACCACCCTGTGCAGTGCAGTGAAGTCCGAGGTAAGTGTACAAAATGAATAAAGACATGAATGTCAGAATCAAGGAATGAATAAAGAGGGATTCTGATAAAATCAAGGAAACCAATAAAGAGCTAAATGGAAGAGTTGAAGTTCAACTAGAACACAAAAGAATCAAGGAATTTGAATTGAAGAAGGAGTTTTATTTTAAATAGAACTCTAAGCTAAGATAGTTTGAGTTAGGTGGAGTTTGATGTGAAGAATAACTCTAAGAAGGGATATATGCTTAAATAGACTTGAAGTCATCCTAATTACTTACGCACTTGCAAAGAAAAAGACAATTGGCATATTGACTTTTGTGAGGTACTACAGACTTTATGTTCTAGGAAGTTTTTCTTTGTATTTGAGTCTTGATGTATTGTTAGTTCAATGCGTTATAAACTGAAATATTAGTCATAGTCTTCAAGTTGTGAGCAGCTCGAGACTTGAGAACACATATCTTGAAAGTTTGTGATAGCATAGGGAATAACTGATTTAATTTGTTTTGGTGTAAGGCTCGTTGGAATTAAGTGAAGTTAGGAGTAAATCTTGTTGTGGAACAGGTCATGGTTTTCTACGTTAAAAATCCTATTCTTACTTTACTTTAGCTCTTTATTGAAACAGGCAACTTGATTCACTTGAGTAAAAGTAAAACTAAGTTATATAATTCTAAATCGAGTAGAATATCATACTACAATGTCCTGAACCTCTACCACCTTTTCATGGCCAAAGCCTCACTAATGTCCTTCAATCTGCTAAAATTAGCTCCACCTTCTTAAATAGGAAAACACATTTAAGCCCACGAACTCCAATGGTCTCTTCTTTTCATCACTTGATCACCAAAAGAATCTTGCTGTGTATCTTCCTTCTGATTTGCAGAAAAATCTCAATGGGAGAGCCAATAAGAAATTTGGTTGAGATTATAATACATGCTTGATAAGAATAACTTTTCCATTAATATATAATAGAATGATTAGATACACACATCTTAGATGACGTCCTACATAATAATTTGTGGTCCTGTATACATATCGTTTTATGTGTATTATTCCACGTAGGATATGTGTATCTACTTGTTAAACTTTATACAAGTTTAAGTGTCTACTTATACATATCCAAAGATGGAGGACACAGATATCAACTAACACCAAGTTAAATGACACATTTATATATTATGCCTTAAAAGAATCTAGTTTTTTTTATACAAATTTACTCCAGACCATTTTACTTATCACAATTATTCTGATATCGAAAATCAGACATTAATACTGATATCAAATATCATGATCAAACATGCTGATATCGAATATCAGATGAGAAGTTTTCAAAAACCTAGTGAATTGTCATCTCATTTCTTGAATATTATATTCTACTACTACATGCTAACTTTCTCCACTTTGTATAAGCCACAATGTCACTCATGATTAGGAAGGACGAAATGGCACCGACCTTAAATAGGTCCCATTTCCTCCCACGGGCGTGCAACAATAAGACAATAGTTTTGTTGTTGTGGCTCATAAATGGCCAGTAAAGCTTTAAACTTTCCCCTTCCCTTTTTTGTTGAACTTTTCATAAACCAATTGTATTTTTATACTCATTAAAAAAAGACTAGTAATGGGTTCCTGAGTAACTCAATAAACACTAACATGGGTTGTGGTGCATTGATGGGAGTGCTTCACCCTTAATCAGAGGTCTCGGGTTCGAGCCCTGGGTATGGAACAAATCATGTTGAGAGCGCCACCCCCGAAGCTAATAGGCCCTGCAGTGCGCGATCCGAATTTAATTGAAGCTCCAATGTGGGCTCTAGACACCGGATGGGACACCAAAAAAAAAAACAAGAGTAACTCAATAAACTATCGATGCACCCTTTCGTTTACGAAACCTAACCATTCAATTATTTATTCGCGTATACGATCATTATAATGAGAGTGGTACAATGAGTCAAATTTATGGTTATTTGTTTGATTAATCTATTTTGAATGGTTGATTATTTAATCATTTAAAAGCGAGTCAAATATGGATAAACTCATATGAGTAACTTGAGTATCTCTAATTGCACTCTAGGGTGTAGAAATTTCTAAAAAGTACACTTATTAAAGGTGTATTCAGTATTAAATATTTTTCACTTTTATCATGTTTGATTAACTTAAATTATTTTTAAAAAATATTTTTCAAATGGACTTATTCTTCTCTAATTTAAGAAAAGGTGACTTACATACATATACGGGGGTTGTTCAAACCTTACCTTAAATCAAGAAAATATTTTTTAAAATTTTTCTTAAGCTTCACAACACGAAACGAATCCATACATGGGATTCAACTTTCGACATATTTTATAGGAAAACATGAAAATATTTTTCTTCATACCAAACATACCCTACGTATTTCTCTACGTAATAAAAAATATTTCTCTACATAATAAAAAGTAATGGAAAATAAAGGTAATAAGGATATCGATACTATCAATTGGATTCACCCATTTTTATCCATATTAAATACAAATAGATTTAAATATTTTATCCTTTTTGCCTAACTCATTTCCATGGATTCATATCCAACTTGACCCGCCCATTTACCACCGGTAATCATAATTAATCTAACTCCAGAACATATGATACTCATGCTATTATTATTGGAGATTGTTAGATTATCGAATTGGGTTCACATCAGTGCCGGCTCTTGCCTATAAATTTTTAGGCCAATCCCTTAGGGCCCCAATTTTTGGGGGCCTCTAATTTTTATAAATAAAAAATCATGTTTAATTTTTTCATGAAAAAAAATTAATTATTTATAATAAAATTATATATATATATATATATATATTCTTCGCTAACACTAACATTATTTATCCTTTTTAATTTCTTATGCACTCTATTTCTTCAAAACTTTGATAGTTAGAGTAATATATATATATATATATATATATTCTTCGCTAACACTAACATTATTTATCCTTTTTAATTTCTTATGCACTCTATTTCTTCAAAACTTTGATAGTTAGAGTAATATATATATATATATATATATATATATATA
>NW_006239143.1:56047-60603 GCF_000226075.1 Solanum tuberosum | reverse complement strand
TTTAAGATTAATCAGATTGTTTACTTTATTTACTTAATTTTGCTATTCTTTTGTTTGAAATAAGAAGTTAAGAATCGGAACACATGAAAAATCAATACATTAATTAGAGAAGTAAAATAAATTTAAGTAGATTAATATTTAGAAAGAGATGACAAAAATAGCAAATGATTAATAGTACTTTTTTAAATTTTGAAATAAGATAAAATATCTGGATGGAAAATCAATACGATATGTAGTGATCTATGTATTAAAATATCATGCTAATTTAGTCATTTAATTCTAAATAGATTTTTTAAAACAGAGAAAATGCATTTATATTTTGAGATTGTTTGAAATTTTTTCACTACACTGATAAAAATAACAAAAATACTTGTTCCTATAAGTTATTGTGCATGAAAAAAGAGAACCAAAAACACATTTGTATCATGCTAAAAAAATTATGTTCATTAAGACAAATTATGCATGTATAGAACTTCATGTGATAGTGAAACATGTTTCTTAGAGCCCGTTTGGATTGGCTTAAAAAAATAGTTTTTAAGTAAAAATAAAAAGTCAAATTGAAAATGACTTTTAAGTCAAAAAATAAATAGTAGGGGGAGACCTACTTTTAGTTTCTGACTTATTTTAAGTCATTTTTTACCTTACCAAACACTTTGTAACTTATTTTAAGTCATTTTTAACTTATTTTAAGTTATTTTTTATATTTGTTAAATACTTCCAGAAGTCAAAAACTGACTTAAAAGTAGGTTTGACCAACTTTTAAGCCAATCCAAACACCCTCTTAGTTCTAATTTTTATGTATGAGTGATAAATAAAAAATATTGTGTTTGTTCTATATTGACTTGACATGAAATTTAAGAAATTAAGGAAGATTTTTGAATCTTGTAATTTTAAATTTTAAATATGTGAAATATAATAAATGCTTTTTAATCTTGTGATCTTAAATATGTTATGTGGAGTTGGAACTAAGAAAAGAACTTTTTAATAGATTTATAAAGAAAAATACGACAAATTAATTGAAATGAATAGGATAGATTGCAAGATGATAATACATAATGATTCATGATTTTTATATAAGATATAATCCAATCTAACAGACAAATTAACTCTGATCCTACTAAATTTGTGTCTTATAGTAATAAATAAATAAATTATATATTATACTTGAGAGTTTTACAACTTAAAAAATGAATCTACCCATCGCTAATATGAATTATACTTTAAAATATTATTGGGTTAATTAATTTAATATTTTTTATTCAGTATTCGATGTTTATATTGGAGTTCGATTATTTCTAATGTGCTCTGAAATAGGGTCCATTTGGATATAGAGCTCCCTATTAAGAATTTTTTCATATCCAAAACTCAAAATTAAGTTATTTAATTAAGGAAGGAGAAACACCATTCAATGCACTATATTCTTTGATAGTTATTTTTTTACATTAAATTTTTTACCAGAATCAATATTAATTAATGTTGATCAGAATGCTATAGAAATACCTTTTAATATTTGTCAAATAACAATTAATAATTGATTATATTGGGCCCGTATCACGGGCCTTAAGAATCTAGTATATATATATATATATATATATTCTTCGCTAACACTCACATTATTTATCCTTTTTAACTCCTTATGCACTTTTATTTCTTCAAATCTTTGATAGTTAGAGTAATATTCTGTCAATAATATGAATCAATAGCCGAAAAGTGTTGAACAAAGTAAATTACAAATATTCTTTTTATTTCTTCGTAACTTTTCATATTAAAGTAGGGAACCAAGTTATCAACTTTTTGAATCAGATTCTATGATTTTAACTCTTATCTTTATTTAAAATTTATCAGCTTATCACTTATAGAACTATATTATCGATTCATATAATAATTGTCTCAATAAAATGATGTTTTTCAATATTGAATTGATAAAATATTGCTTAAAAATAATAACTAAAAAAAGTATTTGAAAAAATCATTTATAAAAAAGATATTAAGTAATAATTTACATCTAAAAATTTAGAAAAATAAATAAATACAGATAAAATTTATTTAAATTTTAGGCCTCTAATTAAAATTTCGCTTTAGGCTTCGAATTATGTTGAGCTGCCCTTGGTTCACATGGTCGGGTTATACCCCTGCAACGGGTATATAAACTTTGCCAGTCCCCCGCGGATTAAGGCTCCACGAAAACCCCGTTAAAGTACATGTTTATATCGAATGAATGTATGGTCGTTGAATTACGTATACTTCTTCTTATTTTATGATTTATCCGACTTGCTATAACCCGATTGAGTAAAGCGATATTTGTTGATTTCAAAAATATCGATTTTACATCGTTATTTTCTTATTGCTAGGATAAATTATCTATGGAGGTAACATCTGATTACTATTAACGTCGGTAATTTCATCTACTGAATCTCGTAACTATTTCAATGGTGTCGATCAATAATCCTTGTACTTCTACTTTTCTTCTTAATTGATTTAAGAAAATGTATCAAAAATTGGAATAAGGTTAATTTGCCTACCGATTTAGGTATAGATATCTTCACGGTTAGTAGATTTTTGAGTCATGACAATTAATTTGCTCTATTTAGGAACCAACAATTTAGTTGGAAGGATAATATATTTATATATATCATGTTAATCCACCAAATTTCTTTCTAGAAAAAAAGGTATAATAAATAGGCATAAGTTCTCATTTAAGTTACAATTGCTCTTATATTTATGTCATTCAAATGAATGTTTAATTGGTTCAAAAGTCAATTCACTAATAAAGACGTGAGGCAGATTACGACTCAAAAAAAGAAAGAAGAAAGACACTGACATGCATTTTCTGAATAATATAAGTTTAATTATGTATACATATATAAACACCCTTATGCATTTATTTGTAACTGTCATGATCAATCTGGAATCCACAAATGTACTTATCTTTATATGAAAAATGCACAAGCAACCAAAGCCCTGTTTTATTAGTTTGTAATGTTGGATCATCCAGTGAGTCATAATTTTAATCTTATGAATTCTAAATTTTAAAATGATGATTTCCAGTGTTAATAATTGAATTCTAGACTTAATATTTGTAGTTTTGTACATACTTAATAAGATTCTTAATACAAATACGCTATTTCAGCAAAAGTTGTTGAGTTTAGTCCAATTCGTATCTGAATTTATAGTTCCTACCTGATTATAAGTGAGACTTCAATCAGGATTAAAATAACACTACTAGAAAAGAGTAAATTACATGGGGATATTACCTGGGGAAAATTTTCGCAGGTAATACTTGTAAATTTTCTTGCAAAAATTTTAAATTCCTCAATATTAGAATATATTACCTGTGAAACTTATATTCCCAACAAATTTCGCAGCTAAAGTTGATACCATTTTGCACTAAATTAGTTCTTGCAAAATTACCTAGGGAAATATATCCGCAGCAACAATATCTCTAGCTAAATCCCTAGGTACGTGGACCAATTTTTTTTAAAAAAAATCCTTTTAATCTGTAGGAAAATTCCAGATTGTCTAAAGAATTATTTATGGGGATTTACCTAGACATTTTATTACCTTGAGAAATAATTGGGAATTTAGAAATTATTAGACCAAAATTTAGGAATGAGAAATAATTGGGAATTTAGGAATGAGAAATAATTTACCTAGACATTCCTAAATTACTAATTCTAGAAATAATTAGTAAGTTATATATCTTTTAGATGATTAGATTCTTTTACACTTATTTTTTTTTTGGATAATAGAACAATTAAAAATTCAATTAAAACTTTAGAAATTGGAAAGTGATTGTAAGACCCATTATACTCATTTTCCTTCTCTCTAACTCACTTTACACTGAAGCTTCTCTCCAAAACCCATTAAACCTTCTCTCCAAAACTTACCTGCAGAAGCAATGGTGGAAACGATCTGATTTTCCAAAGCTCCAATCGGTGTAGCTCCAAGTTCCAAGCTCATCCAAAGTTCATCTCCAAGCTCATCTCAAAACTCTCCAAGCAGACCTCATGCTTCTCTTCAAGCAGATTTTTCCGAAGTAAAGGACTATAGATCGGAAGATTTTCTTGCCAATCTACCCAAAAATCGAGGTTAATCTACAAATTTCATCTCTGTGAAGTTAATCTGTAAATTTTTGTTTACTGATTTTGTTTGGATGAAAATCGAGTGAAATTTTCTTGCAAATCAAATCTCTCGCTTAAATACTTGGTCAATGATTGTTGCGGTGTTAAGTTTAGCTCCTTTTTCTTTTTCATTAGCTGTATTTCTTCTTAGGTGCTTGTTATGTTGTTAGTTTTTTGTTTATGATAGCGATGTTTGGATCCACTGTGCACACTTCAGGTAATCGTCAAATAGATTGCTACAGCCCACACCCATACATATAGGTGTTGGTTGGTGGGTAAACTTGCCACCAATATTGGAGAAGATGAGTGCATGTCCTTATTATGTTTCTTCTCTATAGATTATTGAATTTTAATATCCTACAAATGATGTTTGTTCTAGCATATCGACTATTACTTTAACTCAACTGCTCCTTTAATTTGGTCACTTGTGGCTGC
>NW_006239143.1:37205-54105 GCF_000226075.1 Solanum tuberosum | reverse complement strand
CTGGTCAACCTTCTCAATTAACAGAAATGGATATCTGGGTGCAATCTGTTGGTGGAAAGAAAAAAAGGAAGAGTTATAGGTCTTGGATCCCTAGGTCGATCTGTAAAGTCATCGTCTAAACAATCAACATCAGCTTTATCGAGAGAAATTGATGAGATGATTAAAGCTCAGGTAAATGCTTCCAATGCCGACTTATATGCTCAACTGCAGAAAGAGCGTCACAAAAATAAGAGGATGATGAGGGAATTGGACTTATTGAAGAAACATGTATACAACACATCATCTTCAAATGAGCAATCATCTCAAGAAGACAATCAAGCTTATGCGAAAGAAAGTGGTGATGACTCTGATAGCGTGAATGATAGTGGTTCTGCCCATGATAACGTGAATGACAGTGGTTCTGCCCATTATAGCGCATCATCTTCAAATGGGGATTGAGATAGTTGATGGTACTATTTAGGATTCAAATTTGAGTTGTATTTTGTTTTTGTATGTTTAAGAATCATATACTATTGATCTTGCAGGTTTATTTTCATAGGAATTATGAATTCTAAATTCTGTTTTTTTGTTGAATGAAGTGATATAACGTGAATTGTGTTTTTTGTTAGTTTTTTGCGAGTTTCTTTTCATTGGAATTATCTTGAGCAATACTTTCATATATATCCGCAAGAAATTTCCTTTTGTTTCAAAAAATTTCATTTCCAAACTCCTATGGATTTACTTGGGGATCTTCATGGGAATCACTTGCGAAATATTTCTATGAAAATCTGCAAGAAATTTTGTTTTTATAAGAAATTTTAGCAAAAAATTCGCAAGAATTTTCGTTAGTTATGCAGATAAATCCGCAAGTAATACAGCTGCGGATTTAAATTCCCCAGGTAAATTACCTAGGGATTGTATAAATCCCCAGGTAAGAGTTACCTACGAAGGTTTTTCCATCGGATTTCATTTTGCAAGAAAATTCGCACGTAATCAAATTACCTGCGGATTTACTGTATTATCCCTAGGAAAATCCCCAGGTAATCAACACTTTTCTTATAGTGTGGGAGCCTCAAAGTTCTGCGGTCGAAAGCATGGCATTTGAATTATTTTGCTGAAGAGGCATGGAGTTTACTTTAGGAGGGAAAGAACCTACATGATTTGGAGCTGGCCTAAGGTTCATAGGTTGCATTTGAGGGACAGTAGGTGAAGCTATACCCTGATTTGAAAATGTCGGATGCCTAAATTGAGGGAGAGGGACAGCAGGTCCTCGAGCAAAGTCAAGTGGCATAGGTGGTCCTGGCTGACTAATCTGATTGCTTAATTGGGGTCTTTGAAATCCTTGAATGACAGGTGGGGGATTTGGATGGTCTATTGCTGGTCGTAGATGAGGCGGAGTCATATTGGATTGAGGTGGTGTAGACCCTAAAGATGGTATAGGATGTCTAAGTCCACCAATTTGTCCAAAATGAAACATTTTGAAAAATAGAATAACCGCTTGCTTTACATAAAAAAAAGTTTGTTTTTTCTATGGGGAGGAAAGGCACTTTACGACTTAAACAATTGGTCATTAATTAGTGGATAATGAATAGATTAATCTCAATTAGAGTGAGTGAGAATCTTGGTACAACAGTTTGGTACTCTTTGTTAACGATAATGTTTCAAAAGCTATCCAAAACCCAAGCTTGTACTAATAATAATAGTATTAATTAATAATATAACCATTCCTTTTCTTTTTTTTTTATGATCGTAGTGTTTGGGTCAGTTTTTGTGCACCTTGACTAATTCCACGGAATACTTACCACCTCCTACCTGCAACAGGTACCAAGTAACTCTGTCCACCAATACTAGAATAGATGGAAAGAATCACCTATTATTTTTTGTCTTCACTAAGTTTTAATATAACCATTCCTTTTATTTGTCTAATTAATTAATTTCCACTATGTTACACTGACCCTAATAATGGACAACCTTATATGTTCACACTTTGCATTAATATTTTTAAGACATAGACAGCTAAAAAAATTCTCAATGACGAGGAGACACGAGGAAAAGAAGCTGCAATTAAATTGACATAAAATAATTTCAAATTTATCAGGCCTAACTCATAATTGGGCACTCATAGAGACATAAATTATTGTGTCCCACAAAAAAATATATGAATATATTTATTATGTGTATATTACTATATCATCGTTTTTTAAAAATTAATAGCCTAAATATTATACAGTATAGACTTTTAGCTGAAAAGTGAAGCTTTTCTAATTTTGGACAAAGAAACGATCAAAAAGGGGAAAAAGTTGAAGGTTTAATTTATACACTGATCCAAGAAACTTTGAGTTGGTTCTCACTTAAATTGCTTAAAAAGAAAAGTGTTGGGCTTATAAAAATAGGTAATAACAATTAGCAAAAGTATGGGGGTTTAAAAAATATTTCTGGTTTCTAGGACGGTTCAAAATTGAATTGTAATCAATAAGTCAATTGTGAAATTAGTTTATTGATATTGGGTTATCAAATTAACGGTTGGTGAACGAATTAAAATTTTATAGTTAACAGTTTATCAGTACGGAGGAAGATTACTCAATTTTCTTATTGGGTAAATTGTTAACCCATTAAGAATTATTGTAGGTACATTTTTACCGTAAATATATTTGTTAAGTAAATATGTATGTACATGCACCCTCAAAATTTAGACTTTCATATGTGTCTCACTGTGATTTACTATTACTAAATTACCAACATAAGTAGGGCAAGAAAAATTATTTTGTTTGATGGGAGATCAATATATTGGTGAGTGAAAGTGAAAGAAAGGAGCTTGAAACGGTGGAGCCAATACACCGCTCAATAACCATCCGTTAATTTCTAATCCGATACCAAATCAATCGATAGCTTATTGGTCGACTAGTGGATTAATATATTTAAAATTTGATATTCGATAATCTAAATTATTAAGCATAATTATCCATCTGATCCATTCAATAAACAGTTAGATACTTATGTATAACTAGGTACTCTCTTTGTTACATTTTAATTTATCGTTAACAAATAATGACCCCTTTTTAAAATTTAGAAATAATTTAAGTTAAATTTCTTATTTCATATTTAATGTGAAGCTTTTATTGCCCAACATGTTTAAGATAGTAAGTTTCAAAAATCTTATTCACACAAACATATTATGATAACTTTGATAACACAAGCTTTTTACGATCTTTATATTTTGTTTTTTTGTTATTGTGTTTTAGTCAAATTCTTGCTCTTAACATAATTTATTTCTTGTTCATTCTTGCTCAAACGATTTAATCGAAAAAGAAAGGAGCTTAATCTACCTTAATTCACTTGTCATTATTTTTACTCAGATTCTTATTCTTGACACAATTTATTCTTTCTTGCTCAAATTATTTGTCCGAAAAAGAGGAAGTGATCGATCTTAATTCACTTATCACTATTCTTCATTTTTACAAATTTAACTATTATTGCAAAAAAATAATAATCCAGTAATCACCAACCAAATAATTAATTAGCATAAATTAAAACATAATGAGTATTGATTTAGGTACCACACACCTCCATGGAACCCCTCTAGGCCTCTACTATAACCAAGTGAATGTGGTCGGTGCAAGTGGCTGGGGGCGGACCCGTCATTTTGGAATATATAAATTTATGTAGAAATTAAGAGATATTTGTATAAAATTAACATAAAGCACCCAATGAACAAATAATTTTATATATTGATCCATTGGCTCTTGGGTGGGTGCTTAAAGCTCTTTTACTATTGTTGAGCTTGAGTTTGAATCTCATTGTTAACATGTTTTTTTATATTTTTGATTCAGGATTTTCATTCGGTAGTTTATAGGTACAAAATGTTAGTTCCATTACAGGAGACCTTTTAGCACGTTTGAATATTTTTTATTCAAGATTTTCATTCAGTAGTTTATAGGTACAAAAAGTTAGTTCCATTACAGGAGACCTTTTAGCACGTTTGGATATTTTTGGGTTTAAATCTACTTTCAGGAAGAGAACCTAAATATATATGTGAACCCTGAATGCTAGGGTCAACTTAAAAGGAGACCTACTACTATGCTACAACTTCATGTTCATGAGGGAGTTCAAAATCAATATATCTTCATAAATATAGAAAATTTACCCTATATATACACCGTGTAATTTTTTACTGAGGGAGTTCAGGTGAACCGTCTGAAACCCATGTGGGTCCACCCCTGGTCGGTGCGTGGTGAACGATTCATCAAGCCATATCCCCCACACCCACAAGAAATGATGAATAAAGAAGTTGTGAAGGGAATTAAAAGAAGCAAGAGTAAAGTGAACCTTTAGACTCTATTGTTTATCTTTTCTTAAGAACCACTAACTTTGCACAAATAGTGACATCTATTTAATAATTTTGTAAGGGACCATATTATATTTACTTGGAATGGTTCTTCAGTAATTTAAGAGAATAATAAGGGTTATATTTGGGGTGAAATATAGTCTATAAATAGTGTCAATAACCACCTCATTTTCATTACAATTCACTACTTCCAAATTCCAAATTTCAACATAGTACCACTTGAAATATAAACTTTATATATTTCAAATGAAGAAGAATTATAGGCACACTTCTTTTATATTTCTCTTTGTTCTTCTACTTATTTTTGCCACTACATTTTCCATAATATCAGTTGATGCAAGGAAACACCACCATAACAAAAAGAGCAAAATACACCACAAACATAAGAAACAACAGAAAAATGGAGATGGAAATAAAGCACCAAATTGTACAAATTCTCCTTCTCCTGCCCCATCTTCATCTCATGGTTTTTACCCAACACAATCTCCCATTTTTAATATCTTATCCTTTGGAGCCAAAGGTGATGGAGCTACTGATGATACCAAGGTAAAGAAAAGTTAATTATACAAATTTAGCTTTTATATACTCACAGTACGCGTACAAGTTTTTTATAGAATCATAATTATTTAAAAGATAATTACAGATAATTCTTTAGGGTACACATTGACTAGTACACAAAGGCGGATAGAGCATATGATTAATGAGTTTTCGATATGAAACATTGATATATTTATAAAAATGATTAAAATTTCTACAAATATTTATTAACGAAGATATTATATTAAAAGTGCAATAGATTCAATGATCGAATGACAAGGGTTAAACCAACCTCAAGTTTAAATTCTTGATCGGACTTTGCTAATTATACATATGACTTGGAAAAGCTAATAAGTGATTTTCTATAATCGATTGATTAAACATATTAATAGTGTAAAAAAATAGGTTCTTTACGCAAATAGCTTATCGAATTTACTATTTAGTTTTCCTAGCCGGTATTTATATAAGGTATTAAGGTTATGCACATATTATTACATGAATTATACATATATTCCACATCTACCATCTATTTTCAATTTAAGCGGTCAAGTGAACGGTTATTTAGGTTAATTCTTCTGAAATATTTATGTGGTCAAAATATAAATCCAATTCAATCTTATAATTTTCTTGTCTTTAGTCAATAGTACTTATAAGCTAACAATGTTCATTATAGGCACTTGAAGCAGCATGGGAAGCAGCTTGCAAAGTCCAAGGGGCTACTCTAGAGATTCCTACAGAATTTCAATTCTTAATCAATCCCATTACACTTCAAGGACCATGCATGCCAAACTTTGTTTTTCAGGTTTATAATTTTATATATCCATTCCCTCCTCCATCTCAGTCAATTTATGTGACACAGTTGGAATTTCGAGAGTCAATCAAATTTTTCTTTGACTAAAATTTATATATATTTCTTTTTAATATTTTAAGTTGTTAATTATTATGACTTATAGTACTTTCTACATATAGTTTAAAACTTCTATGTACGAATTCACGATTAAAGTTTAAAAGTTTCAATTTTGAAAGTTTAATCATCACCACATCAAAAATAATTTTTAACGGCGGCAATAGCTCATGTAACTATATTTTTTTAGAGGCAATTATTAGTGATGATTAGATTTTAGCACGATCTTTGTAGATGTCGTTAAAACCTATAAGGCTATAACGACATTGAATGTAATGACAATTAACTAATACCAGTAAATACTTTAACACTACTCTTTATTAATTTATGCATATTAATTGTCGTTAAAAGTTGTTTTTTATAATAGTGTATGATACATAAACTGAGACGGATGAAATATTATATTCTCTCTAATACCCATGCCCTAAAAGATTTCCTGGTCACTTGACAAAAAGTATATTCTTTGTCTGTTAAAAGTTCCCTTTTTAATGATATAATAGTTAGAATTGTGTTACATTTCTGATCATGAGTGGAATGTAAACAGGTAGATGGAATTATTTTGGCTCCTCCAAAAGTAGGGTCCTGGCCAAAATCCAGCTTGTTTCAGTGGTTGAATGTTAAGTGGATGTACAACTTTACCATCCAAGGTACTGGCACCCTTGATGGCCAAGGCTATAACTGGTGGAAACTTTCTCAAATTGATTATTTTCAGGTTTGTACATTTCTACCACTTACCATATTACTCTAACTTTATTGATAAAAAAATGTGTGGGTGGGTGGGGTGGGGTGAGTAAAAATCACGATTAGAGTCAGTCCAGATAAAAGGAAGAATTCAATCTCCTTCTTACTTGTTTAGTGAGACAAGAGATTAATTTTTAATCATATATATTAGCAATGTATAAAAAAAATTATACTATCAGTGTATTTTAAATTACTAAAGTCATATGTTATATAAGGTCGAATTCCTTTAATTATTATTTAAATGACTTAATTACATAAAAATGATTTTGCACTATCGATGTATAAAAGTCAAACTCGAAAGTTTTACACATGAAAAAAGACATGTCAAACTCGAAATTATTACACATGAAGAAAGATGTGTGGCGTGTTTACCTCCTCCCGTGAACTTAAGTTGAAGACCAACAAATATTGTGGTGAAGTGATAATTGTACTCATTTATCTTTAATTAGATTGATATCTTGGGTTCGAGTCATGTTATTTCAATAGTTGTATTTGTTAGAGAGTGTTTTACCCTTAATGTGAGATTTTCTTACGTGGATTTGAATTAAGAAGCTAGTGTCTTACCTCCTTTAATAAGTTCTTGAACATAGACTCTATCCATATATATAGTATCATTAAATTAGATAATTTTTACATGTTAATGAGCATATTCTTATTTCATTAATTCGTATTTATTTTACAGGTGATGAAGAAATCTAAAAACACTCCTGATATGAAACCAACTGTAAGTAAAAATATGACTTAGTACCTAATTAGTAGAATCACTAAATAATTCATTACAAGTATATATTTTATATTATTTATTAATATACATGACTAGTGATGAGTACCTTAAACTTTTTAATATTTTTATGACAGGTTTTACGATTTTATGGTAGCTATAATGTGACAATACGTGATATCAAAATTATAAACAGTCCTCAATGTCACCTTAAATTTGACAATTCTAAAGGGGTAAAAATCAACAATGTTACAATTTCTGCACCAGAAATTAGCCCAAACACTGATGGAATTCACCTCCAAAACACACAAGATGTTGAGATCCATCACTCCAATATAGGAACAGGTAAATTTTCTATCTATTATCCCTTCGATTTAATTAAAAATGTATGTTCCAATTTATATGACGCTGAAGAATGATACCTTTCTAAATTTTGTTTGTTTGTTTTTTAATTGATCTGCAACTAGGTTGTATACCTAGTGGCGATTTATTAATAATAGATTTTAAAAAAATATTTTAACTAAAGCTTCGCATTTTATTTCTCTTCTTAATGTTTATTTATTTATATTTGATTTGGCACACTCCTTAAGAAACAATAAATCAAATGATAATTTTACTATATCATTATTAATTATTATCTAATGGGAAATGAATTGGAAATAATAATAGTACTTAATATTTAATAATAGGGGTAAAATAGGTTAAAAATGATAAATTAGTTCTTGATTTTTTAAACTGCACACGCAAAAATAGACATTTGTTTTTAGTATGGATCGTCTCCTAAACTTTATGACTTAGTTAAAAGTACAATACAAGAAAAATACCATTCAATTTTCTCGAAATCAATGAATGAACTTGAAGTCGCCCCTGACCTAAATAGAACTATTATCCTTATGACTAAATAAAAATCAGCTTCTTACTTCTCGAGTGATAGTTCCACGATCCCAACAAATTGAAATAAAGGAATACAAAAGCAGTTCTTTTTGTTTTAATTTTAAAAAAAGGCCAAGAAAGTAGAGTAGACTTGATATATAGTTGCTACCACGTGCACTTTATATTTCAAGAATATATATTTATAACTAATGGTCCCATTCTCATCCTCAGCTTTCAACCGATAAATTAACTGTCACTAAAACTAACTTTTTGTCTTGCCTCCAACACTAATATATTAATTATAAAGATAATTTATGTACTCCAATTGTATAAAGGAATACCTACCATAATGACAGTGGGAAAATTAACACCTAACTTTATCCTTGGTACTGGTTGGTACACCACTAATTAAAGTGATTAAATTACTCAATCCAATGTTATTGTCCATTAGGACACTTTAGTTAAAAATGAGCTAATTAGATTACATGATTCTCTAATCTCAATCTTTTTCTAATTAATTAACTAATTACCAGGAGATGATTGCATATCAATTCAAACTGGTTGCTCCAATATTCATGTCCATCACCTGAATTGTGGTCCTGGACATGGCATAAGGTACGTAATTAATCACTCGTATATTCAACATATCATTCGGACTCATGTGCTTTTCAAAATTAGAGGTATTCATTTATCATCTTAATGATCTTTCGAAGACAAGTGATTCTTACCATATATATATTGGAAACAAATATTTATAATTATATCTTAATATATAGTTTGATCTACTTATACTTAATTTCTAATTTATTTTCATATTTTGATAATTACAGCCTAGGAGGACTAGGAAAAGATAAAAGTGTTGCATGCGTTTCAGACATCATTGTTGACAGCGTGAACTTTGCAAGCACTATGTATGGTGCAAGGATTAAGACATGGCAGGTAGGCTTATAAAAACTTGTAATCTAACCGGTAGTTAATTAAGGATTTAAATTATGTACACTGATATAACAATTTTTTTACATAATTAGTATATTTTAACAAGCTGTCGCAGATAATTTGTCCCTTTTTTAAGGTTGCTAATGACACTTTTTTATATACGATTTCTTTAGTATAATAATTCTCTGAGTTTAAGTTATATACCCTATAGCTAACTATATCCTCTATATTATAAAATCCTACACTTACCCTTTCTATTAATTAAAATGCATAGATGTTTAGCGTAATTAACCCCTTTTTTACATTAATAGCGCAATTTAACTGATTATAGCATGTATTACTCCCTTATCTAGGTAACAATAATATTGTTATTAGCCTTAATAAGGAAGATTGACTTTCTACCGGAGAAAATGAAAAAGAGAATCTCAAATTGGAAAAAAAAAATTATTGTCATCCAGAGGTCGACTTAGGCTTATTAAACATGTTCTAGTCTTTCTGCACACATATAAAAGTTTTTTCCTGAATTAGCTGATCCACACTTGTTATTGTATGTAGGTCAACTTAACCAGTTAGTGTAAAATAAATTGTATATTAACTTTACATTTCAAGTAATTAACCTAATAATATAAAAATTCTTTTACGCTAACCATATATTAAATTTTAATTGGTTAAATAATTAATTATTTTTCATATTTTGTTTTGTAGGGTGGTGTTGGATCAGTCAAGAACATATCATTTTCAAATATTCAAGTATCAAATGTTAAGGTACCAATCATGATAGATCAATATTATTGTGACAAACATGTGTGCAAAAATCAAACAGGAGCAGTAGCAATATCCAACGTTCAATTCAATCAAATTATTGGAACTTATTCAACCAAACCAATTCATCTAGCTTGCAGTAATTCAATTCCATGCACAGACGTTGATTTAATTGATATTCAATTAAAGCCATCGACGAATTATCGAGGAATCAATCAACTAGGGTTGTGTTGGAATTCTTACGGAAAATCACAAGCACCACTTCTTCCTTCAAGTATGGATTATTGTGTTAGAAGGGGAAGTGGACTTGTTAGAGGAATTTCAAGATCTCATGAACATGTTTGCTTGTGAATTTTTTATTTTTAATTTAAATTTCTAGGTGATATTGTAATTAATTAAGTAATTTGTGTTTGTTTTTAAAGTTTCTATGGTTTGTTTTGTCCTTCCCCTATGTTTTAATGGTGGAAGACACAAGTTCTAGCTAGTCTAGAATTAAATATGAAGTTTTTTTTTTCTTCTTTTTTTAGATGAATTTTGGAGTTTATATATATTATAGCGTTCTCCTTGATGTTTGCTCTCATTAATTTCATTTTTTTTTTGTTTTATAATTATCTAGCTTTTGCCTTGTTTTATTTCACCCTTTGGAATATCCAGCCCAATCTCTTTTACTTTCACCAAACAAGTTAGTAGTTACCATGAGATGTGAAGGGTGTGTTCGGTATATTTTGTAATTTTCTCGTGTTTAAAAAGTCAAAATATTTGATATTTGAAAAATATTTTTTCTAAAAAAAAAAGTAAGTTCCTTAAAAATGGAAAAAAAATATGATTTTTAGAGTGAAATTAGAGAAATAATTTTTCATAAGTAGCAATACACATTGATTGCATCTTTTCCATCCTCCAATGTACCTCATCTCTTTAACCCAACTATGTAGCTCTCATCCTCCCCCTTCCCCCTTTTATAGTATTTGTCTAAATTATATACAAATATTTTTTAGAATAATATTATTCAACACACCCTAAAAGAAGGTATTTAATGAGTCAACCCCAATGACTTCAAATCTATAACTATCTAAACTTAAAAGGACAAAAGAGTCATAAACAATACTTCTATTCCATTTTATGAGATTCTATTACCTTATACTATGTAACGATCTAATTTCGTCGTTACAAAAAAGCCAACGGAGAAAAATTTTGGGTCGAAAACTTTTGGTAGTAACTTGGAATTTTCTAGCCTAGTCCAGATTTGGACGAAATCGGAGTCATGTGAGTCTAGGGAAATCTGATAACGATTGGGTGATTTAATTAAGGAATTTGATTGCATGAGTACATAGCTAAGACGTTAAGAATTCGTACGATTTTACGGAATCGAATTCAGGCGAGTAGAACTCACGAAACTGATCTTAGCGTGAACAAGTATTTTTTGAGTGTCGTGGAATGAAGGTGTTGTGAAATGGGGTTTTGGAACTCAATTCCCGACGTTTTGTCTCCACCACAGCCGCCAGAGCGGGACTAATGTCGCCAGGGCGGAGCCGTTGTAGCGGGGTGAGGACTGTTGTGGCGGGGCAGACGCGACTTAAGTCAGAAATAAACCCCAAAACATCATTATTCTGCAAGTTTCGACTTTGAGGGCTAAGGAACGACTCCATGTGTTTTCTTGACAGTTTTCCACCATTTTTTAGGCTAAAGGTAAGGTTTTCACTCCCCGAATCCATTTTTCGATCCGTAGAACTTAGTTTCTTGGGTGATTATTGTTGGGAAAGGGTTTTGGAACTGTTTGGATGGTGGGAAAAGCCCTAATTTGGATATTGGAATCACATGTTTGATATAGGGTTGATAGTGTTGATTATAATTCAGGTAATTAAGTCTTGTTTATTGATCCTAGCATTATATTAATTGTTTGTAGACCAAGAACAAAAGGAAAGAATCCGGAAAGGGAAGAATCAAGTTTCTTAGAGGATTCAAGCTTTGTTTGAGGTAGGTGATGGTTGTGATTTCATGTTTGTGTGATATATGTTTGTAATTGCTTCATTGTATTGCATGTATATATGTGAATATTGCATTATTGATCACACCCTATGTAATTGAGAATGAACGAATGATTGTATGCCATGAATCAACACTTGTTTGTATGATTATGAGAATGTACATTGCGATTGTGATTGTGGCTTATTGAATGGATCAGGTGTTGCGTTCCAACACACTAACTGGATCGGATGTCACGTACCGACATACATATTAGATCGGCTGCCACATTCCGGCGCATATATGGGATTGGGTGTCACGTCCGGTACACTAACTTGGATCGGGTACCACGTACCAATACACTAACAGTTTGGGTATGGGTTCCATGAGAGCACTATTGACTTGGGTTCCGTGAGAAGACTATTGAATTGTGTTCTGTGTCTACTTGTGATGATTACGTTCATATCTAATGGTGATTGAGGTTGAAAGACTGTTTTGTTGCTCTAAAATGATAACCAATGTGTATTATTGATGACGTGGAATGCTACATTGATTCGAAAAGATGACTAATATTGTATATGTTCGGTATATGTCTGTTTTATATAATATTGTGGTTACTTGCATGTGTTTCACTTATTTGGATAGCCGCATGATCCACCAGTACATTGTGATTGTGTACTGATACTGCACTTGCTTGTTCTTTGTTGAGTATAAGGGCATCTTCAGGCGGATATTGATATAGACCTCAGCTAGGTGACTATTGAGCGTGACCGGATTCAAGAGTGAGCCAGTTCTTTTCAGGCTGCCATGGATCTCTCTTGTTTAAGTCCACTCTTTTCGGACTCAGACTATTTGTTTAAGGTGTTTGTTTAGTTTGGGGGTTGTACCCCTTTTTCTTAGACTTGCTGTTAGTAGAGTTTTGGTACAATGACTTTCAGGTTCTAAGGGTTAAGACTTCCGCATTAGTTTGGTTAAGTTATTTGTTTAAACCTTTGGAGTTTATGGGAACTCTATATAATTTCAGCATTTAAACCTGCTTTCGTATCTTTAAATGCATAGTTTTTGGTTATGTTGTTTAGTCTGGGTTGTAGTAATGGTTCTCCCACCGGAGGGTTAGTGTGGGTGTCAATCACGACGGTCTGGGTCGTGACATACTACCTCCGTTCCTATTTAATTATAATCATTTTAGGTTTCACGACCCTTAAGAAACTAAGTAAGTTTATCATTGTACTATTATTTAGAATTTTTTTAAAGTCCAGTTTTCAATAAATAAACATGAATTAATTAATTTGATTAATTAATTTGACCAATGAACATGAATTAATTACTTAATTTTTCTACGTTGGTCAAATGCATATTTTCAAGGCTAATAACTCTCAAGGGTAAAATAAGAATAATAGTGTTATTTATGCATTGATTTTGTAAAATGACAAGTATTAGGAACCTTTATTTTTAGTAAGGACGACATATAAATAGGAACGAAGGGGTAATCAATAAGGTTTTAGAAAGAGCAACTTTCACATATAGCAAACATAAAAATCATATTCGTATGTTATATTTATAGTTTGTATAATTGCGCTCCATAACAAACTTTATGTTTTCTATGGAGCATCAGATTGTATAACTTGCTGGCAGGAGCTTCAAATTTGTATAATTTCGTTGGCAGACCATTTGTATAAATCGTTGGCAGCCTCTCATTTGTATAAATGACTGTAAGCCTCTCAATTCAATTTTATGTGTTTGTATATATCTGCATAAAATTTGAATTTGTATACAATTGAATCGAAATAAAACATTTGTATATCAAATCTCTCTCTCTCTCTCTCTCTCTCGCTTTTATACAACACAAATATACATTGTAATTTGTATAATATGTGTTTGTATAAAGTGAGAAAGAGAGAAAGGCAAAAGAGAACTGGGCAGGGGAAGATCTGTATTTGTATAATTATAAGTGCATATGATGAAAATATATGTATTCGTATTTGTATATACAGTTTTCTCTCGCTTTATACAAACACAAACGCATTTTATACATTTGTGTTTGTATAAAAGCGAGAGAGGTGAGGGAGAGACTGGCGAGCGAGAAACCTAGGGAGAGAAGCGAATGTCAACTATTTGCTACGGGTTACAATTAAATCAAACTGTGTTTATAGCATTTAATTTGAATTATTAATTTGCTATTTTATACAATTTTCCCTTTTAGAAATAGGCATATATTTATTTTTAGAAAGAATCTAAATTCAATCAACCTTTTTTCCCTTTAATTATGACTAGCTTATTTATAGCACACAAATATGAAGAGTAATCATATATGGTTTAGTCAAAGTGGGTAGTTAATTTTTTGCCTTAGTAGGCTAATCTTTTGGATTAAATGGTGACAAAGATTTGCTTCAACATGACTCATGAGAGCAGTTCCATGTTTTTAGTTGAAAAAATGTATAACTTTTTTGAGGTTATGGGTCTATTTAACTATTTTATTCATTGGCTGACTTGTTTATTTTGTTACATGGCCAGTCAAGTGAATATATTTAACTCTAAAAATTGCTTGTGATTTTGAAATCCACTTTTCTCTTGCTCATCTTGTATTCTTATAAATAAAAAAAACTCATGGAGGTTGAAGGTTTGGTTAAAAGATGATTTTATTTGATTTGAATTTAAAATAAAAATAAAAATTGGCTATGTTTTATTAAAACTAAACTGGATGCAAAATTGAATTATATCGATAAGTTATAATATATATAATATTTTATTGTTATATATGTACAATATATATATTATTTTTTTTTGCAAAATATATCTCTTTATCGATATATCTGCTTCATATCGATCAAGTGTGTTTATGCAATTACAATGTCTATACTTTAAAGGTGATAAAATAAATAAATAAATCACATTTAGTATAATTTATTGAATTTATGCTGATGCGGGACTTTGCATCTAGCAAAGTAATAAGAAAGTAGTGTAGGCTAGCTAGTTGTGGTTACTAACTTTTCCAGCGAACTAACAGGAAGCACTCATTTTAACTTCTTAATTATTAATTAAGTACTTTCTTAGCATTTTTATTACTTAATTATATTAGTAGAGGGCATAGTTTATTTTGTGGTTGAAAAATAAAGGTGGCAGCAGTTACCAAATCAGCAATCCACTTAATATGTACCCCTATTTATGGGTCTATTAAATTAAAATAAGAATTAGTACAAGCACTTGCAAATTCAAATCTGTACTCTAGGGTTCCTATTTGAGTAAAAAAAAAATTTTTTAATGCATGATGAAATTGTGCTTTATACTCTAGCTAGAACCAGAAATTTATATATGTTCTAAATTAAACTATATGGAGTACTATATAATATAATATAGTAACACATGCCTTTCACTAAAAGATATCGAAGACCTATATTCTATATCAACCACAAATTCAGTCAGTAGGTATTATATATTTGTTAAGGTTTGGACATATGTTAATTGGTTTATAGCATGAAAAAACTATAGTGGATTGACGTAAGTTGGTATACTTAAAAAAGAAGGGATTTTAATTTGATTATAGAGATCTTTGCTTGAATAGTGGAATAGATTTATTATTTTTTAGCTATCAATACATAAATTTTATACTCATTATACATTATAATACACGTGTATATATATATATATATATCAGCTATTTTTATTTTAATTAGTTTGGTGATTAATTATTTAAGTTAATTCTCCCTTGATTATATGTGGGACGAATAAATATCCTCATTGGTAATTCATGATATAATGATATAATGGGAGAGAGAAGGTAAGTTGTTCGTCGGAGAGGGGTCGACGATGGAGAGCAGGGAGAGAGAGAGTGGAGATGCTTTTGAAAGCCGTAAATTTTCTTGTCTTGTTTTTTGTTTAGGAATTTTGTATAAAATTCTAATTATAGCTATGCTTGTAATATTTTAAAATTATAGTTATATATTATAGACATAATAGTTATGTTTACTTAGTTAAAAAAAAATTCTAAATTAAAATAAAGGCTAACCCTTTAGAAATATCTTTATTCGCGAAGTCAGATTTTTTACTAATAGAAAAAAAAAAATTAAAACCTATCATGATCCCTCGTGCTTAATTAATTACAAATGAGAGTTAATATAAGATAAACAAACTTGATGCACAACGATCGCACGCGCACAAGTGATGATAGCTAGTATTTTAATATAATGATTAGCTAGTATTATTATTTTAAGATTATTATTAGCTAGTATTATTATTTTAATATTATTATTAGCTAGTTCCACCAAAGGTAACTGAAGTTAAACACTTCGACAAGCAATCAAAATCAAAATAAGAGTTAAGTCTGTGTATTTGTGATATGTCTCGATTGGATGATATCGAACTTTGTTAGAAAGTGAGCTTGAATAACATTAATTGTGAAGGTGTTAGGAGACCTTTTAGGAGGGTTTTAGCTAAATTTCATATTGAAAACTCGAGGTTAGAGACAATTTAATATGTATATCTCACATTATATCCCATGTATATCACATTGTAATTTGTTTATCCCCTATATATCATGTATATATGGATTTATCAATGAAAATTTCTCTGTGATATACATGATATACACATGTCATAATAGCGTCCATGAAAATCGCATATACTCACGACATACAATATGATATACATATATCATAGATGTGTTTTCTCGATCTTATCTTTAATCTTGAAACAAGTGTAAGCCACTTCTAATCTTCCTCAAAATTTTGCATATTTCATAGGAAGTTGTTACGTTATACAAAAAAGAGAAACTTTCACATATAGCAAACAAAAAAATCATATTTGTATGTTATAGCAAAGTTTGCATAATTGCGCTCCATAGCAAACATATATATGTATAATTCGCTATACATATATACAAAAAGAAGCAATTGTATAATTCGTTGGCTCCTCTTCAAAATTGTATAATTTCGCTGGCAGGCCATTTGTATAAATTGTTGTTAGTCTCTCGTTTGTATAAATCGTTGACAAACATAAATTATACATTATACAAGCATAAAACTGGGCAGGGAAATATTTTTATTGTATAATTATAAGTGTATAGGACGAATATATATGTATTTGCATGTGTATATACAATTTTCTCGCGCTTTATACAAACAGAAACGCAATTTATACAATT
>NW_006239143.1:35306-36097 GCF_000226075.1 Solanum tuberosum | reverse complement strand
CTTTATACAAACAGAAACGCAATTTATACACTTCTGTGTATAAAACGAGAGAGGCGAGCACAGAGAGAGTGAGCGAGAGAGGAGAGTGGCGAGCGAGAGTTTGAGGGAGAGAGGCGCTGGCAAACAGTTTGCTACAAGACACAATTAAATCAAAGTGTGATTATACCATTTAATTTAAATTAATAGTTTGTCATTATGTACAATTTTCCCTACAAAAAAACTGTACTAAGTTAATAGTAATCGATAAATTAATAATCTTTTTAAGATAATATTATTTTTTTCGATTTTGATCTTGGGCCAATGAAAAAATCACTCATTTGATAAGATAATAAATTAATATATGTTCAGAAGATTCCTATATAAATATATGGTCCATTAATATTATAAATTAATAATTCTTTAAAAGTACAAATATATTTAAAAGATAATTTAGTGAAATATAATTTTATTGTGTTTTTTTTTTTGTTAAAATTTAAATCTAGTTAAAGCTCATCTCTAACTTTTCTTATTACATTCAAAAATTCCGGTGTTGTCACGATTGCAAACTTTTTGAGTGCATATGGAAGTATTAGGGGTATACATGGCCGGGTTGGTTCGGGTTTTTCAATTATCAAACCAAACCATTTCATGTGTCGGATTTTTAAATTTATAAACCAAACCAAACCAATAAAACTCGGGTTTTTCAACCTTGGGTTTTTTCGGGTTGTTTCGGGTTTTTTCGATAAAGTATTCATACAAACATATAATTTACTTGTACTTCAAATATTTATTTAGTCCTACCAAAATACAAC
>NW_006239143.1:18703-35191 GCF_000226075.1 Solanum tuberosum | reverse complement strand
TTGGTCTCGGGTTGGTTTTTTTTAGTTAAAACCAAACCAACCCAAATATAGTCGGGTATTTTTTTTCAAAACCAAACCAAGTCAAACCAAACCACTAGTCGGATTTTTTTTTCCGGGTTGACTCGATTTTCGGTTCGATTTTATACAGCCCTATATGGAATGATCTCTTTTGTATCCACATAATGTTTTATGTATTTGATCCGTCATTGTTGATTTTGTGACACTTTTAAATGAGAAGTAATTTTCGGATATGATTCAAGAATATTCATGTGTTGCTTATATAATTTATTTCTCTTACTATCATACATTGAATGTTCTTAGTAAAGATATAGTGAATAATAATTGATTATTAAGAAACAATGAACATTATGTGTAATTTTACAATAAATCATTGAATTCTTGAATTTATTTTACAATGAATATATAACAAAAAAAAAAATGAATCATACACATACATTGTACATTATGTATAATGAATTTATTTTTGAGAAAATTTCATAAATAGCAAACATAAAGACATAACAAAGCTCTATAACTATAATTTTAGTAATTGCGCTCCATAGCTATAGATTCGTTTGCTATGGAGGTTGTCGTTTGTATATTTTGCGCGGTTTGTATATTTCGCTTGTCCGTTTGTATATTTTACTTGTGAATATACAAATAAGGTAAGTATATACAAATTCTATATTTATACATTTATGGAATTTTTAGAACTCCGTTTGTAGACTTCGCTTGCCAATATACAAACAAGGTATTTATTGTGAACTTTTCATAAATCGTATAAAAATAGCTAGGGTAAGCATATACAAGTTCTAGATTTATACAATCAGGAACCACATTATACAAAATTCTGATTTATACAATCAGACGAATTATACAATTTAGCCGAATTATATAAACTAAACGAATAGCAAAATTTGGGGAAATCAAAACAGTAGCTATAACATTCAATATCGTTTAAATGTTTGCTATTATGCACAATTTTTCCTTTATTTTTCATATGAATTCAATAAATATGATACATAATTTAATAGGATACAATTATTTTGATGTATTATAAATTAGTAAGATACAATAATTTTGATATAATCAAAAGTAACCTTTATTAAATCTCAAAACACTCTTTAAATTTATAAATACTAATTTATCGATTAAATAATACATCTACAAAATAAAAATATTTCGTAGTCCACATATTATATATATATATATAATGGGACAAATGACAAATATACCCTCGAACTATCGTAAATGGTATGCAGATACCCTCCGTTATACTTTTGGGACGTTGATGCCCTTGCCGTCCAAAAACTAGAGCATATATACCCTTCACTCTAACGGAAGACTAAATAGGGACACGTGGTGCAATCTTATCCATCGGCTCGGTGGATAAGATTATGACACGTGTATGTCAGTTAGTATAAAGGGTATATATGCTCTAGTTTTTTGGATGGCAGGGGCACCAATGTCCCAAAAGTATGACGGGGTATCTGCATACCATTTACGATAGTTCGGGAATATATTTATCATTTTTCCCTATATAAATTAGAGTTGGAAAAGTTTAGTGAACCGGCTTAGTAGAACTCTGGAGGGACCGAACCGACCCACTATTGATTCCCAGTGGGCCGATCTTTAGGGAACCGGGTTAGAGGGACATGGGGGCCTTTCATTTTCAAATTCTTTTTTTTTTAAAGAGAAACATTGTATTATATATATTTTTGAATATTTGAACACTAATGGACAAATAAAACTTAAAAGAATTTTTTAAAATAGATCCAAATCTAATTTTTTTTAATTGTATTAAACATTACATTGAAATTTATTTTTTGATTCAATTTGAAAGCTTGTGCTTTGACTTCTAAACATGCACGTTACAAACACAATTTTGCATAAAAATGAAAATAATATTCTTTGAAATGATCGATCCTCAACGTTTCAACCATTTCATGAAGCTCTTTTGTTCGAATTGACGGGATAAGGGTCTGAAAAATACCCCAACTTTGGTCGCATTAGCTGTTGCGATACTAAACTTTCATGATGACCTATTACCTCCCTAGACTATTTAATACTGTATTTTAAACATATATATTTGCCCACGTGGACATAAAAAATAATGCAAAATTATAAATAGTAATGTGTCCACGTGGGCACATATATACCTTTAAAATACACTATTAAATAGTTCAGGGGGTAAAAAATACGGTGTTAATAGTCTAGTGAGGTAATAGGTCCTTATGAAAGTTTAGTATTGCAACAGCAAATTCGACCATAGTTGGGGTATTTTTCAGACTCTTATCCCTCGAATTGACCATTCTTCTGTAATTGAATGGTTTTTGAAGATAAAAGTCTTAAATTGAATAATTTTATTGATACAAAATAAAATTTAATGACTTTTTTTTTAGATAATCTTCCATAATTAAGTGATCTTTTAAGATATCTACTCCTAAAAAGACCTTAGTAGGTGTATTTTATTAACAACATATCATTAGTAGTACAAATGCAAATGAAAAGAAAGCTGAAAAAGCTTAAGAATAAAATCCCAAAGCAAAAAGCTAAGAAAAAAAAGTGGGACTAAAAGTAAAGCAAAAGCTAAAAAAAACAACTTTTTTATTTTATTCTTTAAAAAGGTATTTTTAAATAATTATAAAACTAAGTTAAGTGATATAGCTAAATAATTTCACATACTTGAATAATTTTTTGAATACTTCCGATATTATGAGAATTTAGTTTGATATTTTAATATTTATGAGTGGATTTGATCTTTGATATTGAATATTTTGATATTTTATTATTTTTGGGGTCTATGTTTTTATATATAACTTAAAAAATATAAATATTTTACTAAATTAGATTATTTTTTTCATGAAAAATCCTAAAGTAATTTTATAAGAGAAAGTGAGAAACGGTATAGGTGAGCTATTTTTTATTAATATAAAATTTAATAGCCTTTGCTAAATAATTTCGCATAGAGATTTTCCAAAGAATCTATGCCTAAAAGCTAACATAGATTATGTGCAGGGAATATTAATTGATTATAACTTAATGATGTATAAGTGTATGATCAAATTTATGGATAATGACTTTTGGCTTCTCTCACTCAACAGGTAAGAATTTTCAGTCTCTCGTCTTCACCTCCAAATCTCCATTGTTGTGGTAAAATCACAGCTTCCTCAAGCTTCTGTGCGTTTACATGTATTTGTGATTTTCATGTAGAAGCTTCTATTATAGTTGCAATTGTTCTACATCTTTCTTAGGGTTCATATTTGTTATCTACTTGAAAACTTATTGTGATTTTGCTTTAAGATAGGAGGTAGGAGTAGATCAAAGGCATGGATTCCTTTATGTATTAATGGTGGTAGCATATCATGGGAAGCAAGCATTCCAAGGGAACAACTTCCACTAGTGATCCAGTTCCATTTAAAAGTTTTCGAGTTCCTTTTGTAGATTTGGAGGAAGCAACTGATGAAAAGTTTGTCATTGCAGAGGGTGGATTTGGGAAGGTTTACAGGGGTGTTTTGTGTGATGGCACAAAGGTGGCCTTGAAATGGGGTAATCCTAAGTCTCGACAAAGTATTAAAGAGTTCCGAACAGAAATTGAAATGCTCTCACAGCTCCGCCATCCGCATCTGGTTTCATGGATGGGATACTGTGATGAAAATAATGAGATGATTCTAATTTATGGGAACCTAAAAAAACATTTGTATGACTCAGATCCACCCACTATGAGATGGGAACAGAGGCTGGAGATATGTATTGGGGTAGCCAGAGGTCTGCATTACCTTCATACTAGCGGAATTATACATCGTGATGTCAAGTCTACAAACATATTGCTTGATGAGAATTTTGTGCCAAAAATTACTGATTTTGGATTATCCAAGAAAGCACCTGAGCTTGAACAAACTCATGTTAGTACAGTCGTGAGAGGATCTATTGGCTACCTTGACCTTGAATATTATATAACGAGGAAACTGACAGAAAAATCTGATGTTTATTCTTTCGGTGTTGTTTTATGTGAAGTTGTTTGTGCTAGGCCTGCAATAGATTCATCTCTTCCGAGGGAGCAGGTCAACTTAGCTGGATGGGCAATGAATTGGCAGAAAAAGGGACAACTCAAACAAAGCATAGATCCCAAACTTCAGGGCAAAGTAAGACCAGATTCCCTCAGGAAGTTTGGAGAAACAGCGGTGAAATGTTTAGCTTATTCTGGTGTAGATAGGCCATCTATGGGTGAGGTGCTGTGGAATTTGGAGTATGCACTTCATCTCCAAGAGCCTGTAATTCAAGAAAACAGTAGCATCCCTATTGGCGAGCTATCACTGCAAATCAATGATTTCAGTCATGTTGATGTCAGTTCTAATGCTGCTCAGATCGGGACATTAAATTCGTACATCTCTCTATAAGGTTATAAGTCTGAGATAACTAAGTGAAAATGGTACATACCTTCCTTAGGTGTTTGTTAATTCCACTTAGGTTCATGAATCATATGAAGATTTTTATTTTTGGTTTTATCAACAATTAGATCTGAGTTGTATATTGAAAGAATGTTAACTTTGAAAACATGCATTGTTCTACCAGTGGATCCTCTTTTCATTTATTTTTTGAGAAGTAACAACAATTTCCCTTTCTCATGAACTGTTTCTAATAACAAGTGATAGATTTGGGACATTAAAGTTGCATCCTATTTGGTCAGTCTCTTCAGGAGATCCAAATTGTTTGCTCAGTGTTGTCATCCACGTGTCAACTTTCTTTGAATAATTCATCCTTGAATCATAATTATATTCATTCTTATGGGAATGGGAATGAAAAACAAGAGATACTTTTTATCGAAAGATGGAAGTTCTGTCTATTTGGTGTTGAAAACCATATGATGTTACATGAGGTAATAAACATAGCTAGTATGAAATATGATCTTTCTTTTTAGACTATCATCATATTGTTTAGTGACGTAGAGCCGTCAATATGGGCTAGGCCTGTTGGGTCAGCCTGGCTTAACCCGGGATTTAATAGGGCTGGGCTAAGATTTTTGGAGCCCATTTTAAGAAAAGGGTTTTTTAGCCCGGCCTGAATAAGTCTGCTGATTTGTGGGGCTTGAGAAATATAGGTAGGGCCGGCCCGTGGGCCAAATAAAAATAATTTAAAAAATATAATATAATATTAAAATTTAAAATTAAAGAGAATCGAAACTCAAAATCTATTTAATATTTAACTAATTGAAACCGTCATATAAATTGCAGATGAAAATGAAGATGTTAAGACAACCTTGCCACAAGCTGATTCAGATATGCTTGATGAAGATGATCATGAAGTGTTGGATATGCCATAGATTTCATGATGTGTTAGATATGCCATAAGTTTCATGATTTTTTAAGGAGTTTATTTTTAACTTTTTTATGGTTGGAATATTGTCACATTTTTTGTGTTTTAATGTGACAAAACAATTAGATTAATATTTCTATTTATATAGTTATACTTTTATTTGAAAAAACCTTAATATATATTATAAAGATAATTTTATTTGTGGATTTGATTAACAAGTAGTAACATTAACATGATGTAATATTGTTTTGTCGATATTTATGATAATATTTTTAAATTATAATTTATAATTTATTTTAATAATTATAAAAAAAAAAAAAAATTTAAAAAAATGGGCTGGCCCAGCAAGCCTGTAGCCCATGTACTTGTGGGTTGGGCCGACCGTTTTTTGGCCCACACCAAAAATGGGCTAGCCCGGCCTGACCCGTAAAATGTCAAAGCCTGTATGGGTTAGCCCGGATGAGGTGGGCTAGCCCATATTGACAGCTCTAAACTGACGACCTCCTGCTTACATATCTTCATTCTTTTTTTTTATATAATGGTGGTGTCTGGTCCATCTGTTGTGTACCTTGGTAATTCCACCAGTACAAGTATCAGGTACCATTCAATTACTTTTTCTTAGAACAAGTAATAAAGTAGAGTAATAAATTCCATCATAATTCAAACTGTAATTGTTTAGAAGCTTCTTGCTGCTTGAATTGCTATACTGGAAGCTTCTTGCTACTTGAAAAGCATCATCGGAGACACACCATTGTGCAACTTTGAGGTTGTCCAGGTTTAAGTATTTGAGCTCACGGAACTCTGAAAGTAAAACATACATGAAACTGTTGATGTTATTGATTTATTTTTTATGGCTTTTGAGTGTTTATGCTCAGTTCTAAGCATTGTTTATGCCAAATTCTGGAATTGCGAAACTCTATTTTTTTTTGAGTTTCTATTCAAATTCAAGTTAGTTTAGTGTGGGCGACCACAAAAGTCACCAAATGGTCAGATTAGAATATCAGAGGGCATTGCTGGAGGCAGCAATGACGTCTTCTAAGGCTAGAAGACCACCGGAAGACACCTAGGACTATAGCATGTCGTGAAAGAAGCCAACGCAGGCATAGCGCCTGGTATTCGAACATTGGCCCGAGGGCATTTTCTCTACCCTTCTTACCCTGAAAAAGCAGTGATAGCTTACAACCGATTACCATCTGTTGCTCTGGACCAATAAGGGGCAGTACAGTACAGGAATATTCCCCTATTGTCCATCGACTACGCCTTTCAGCCTGATCTTAGGTACTGACTCACCCTCCATGGACAAACCTTACAGATAGGTTTTTGAGGCATTGAATTTTCATCAATGTTTGCGTTACTCAAGCCGACATTCTCGTTTTTGCTTCATCCACCATCCCTCGCGCGGAGGCTTCTCGCTAAGGTGGAATATTCCCCCTTACCGATTTCTCGAATGGTTGTTGTCCAATACTTTTTTTTTCAACTTTTAGCATTGATTTCCAGTATTATTTTTTTTAAATTCAGCTGTGGGAACTTCCCTATATTTGGTTTAGTAATTTTTTTGGAGGAGTGAATATTTATTCTGGCACCTAAAGTTTATTTATTTGGTTTAATTCTTAAAATCTATTAATTCATTCGAACATAAGCATTAAAAAGGAAAGCGCTCCACATCCTTATAAATATTACATCTAAATTATACACTACATTCCTGTGTACATACAAAATAAAACAATAACCATTAATTCATCAATTATTACATCACAATTGCACCTCCTCTACAATAAACAATTATTTTGTGAGAGATAATATCACAGATGGACACTCAACCATAGACTTTTATTATAAAAAGTCACTCAACTATGCATTTTAACCTAAAAAGTCACTCAACTATGCATTTTTTTCTCAGAAACTCAACTTTGATATTTAATCTAAAAGTCATTCAACTATGAGTTTTTCTCTCATAAAGTCATTCAACTATAAAAGTTTTACTTATAAAGTCACTCTATCTATTTAATTAATTTTTCATTAAAATTTGTTGATATGTAATTTTTATTTAAAACCAAAATTTTAAGAAATAAAAATATATTTAATTAAACCATATTGAGAAATTAAATCCCTCTGCATGCCATTGATTTTTCTATCATTTCAAATTAATTCCAGTTATTGTAATATGTTTTTTTTTTGGTTAAGAATCAACATCACGTCGGTCTTGATACAATTAATAAATATCTAAATTTAAAAGTTACACACTGCTGCTGATTAATCATGCACAAATATAAGGCCAGATGATTTGAATAAACATCTTTTTAATGGGATGGATTATTAAAATAATTTAAATAGATATATTTTTATTTCTTAAAATTTAGTTTTAAATAAAAATTGAATATCAACAAATTTTAATGAAAAATCAATTAAATAGATAGAGTGACTTTATAAGTAAAATTTTCATAGTTGAGTGACTTTCTAATAGAAAAACTCATAGTTCAGTGACTTTTGGGTCAAAATTTAAAGTTGAGTGACTTTCTAAGAGAAAAACTCATAGTTGAGTGACTTTTGAATTAAAAACTAAAGTAAAATGACTTTCTAAGAAAAAAGTTTATAGTTAAGTGACCATATTATCTCTATTTTGTGACATTGCTCTCAGCTTTGCTTCCTTAAAGGCTTGACTCGAACTCACAACGTTAAGGTTGGAAGTGAGGGTGCTTACCGTTTGAGCAACTCCTTCTTGTCACAGGATTAGTTATTCTATTTTCTATTTTGTATAAATTAATACATAGATTTCCTTCTAACTTATATATGTATTAATTATGCGAGTTTCTAAATTGTCAGTCAAACGTCGTATTCATTTGGTACATAAATAACTTATTTTCTATTTGCCTATCAAATGTCGTATAAATTATATGAAAATTAATACATGAATAACGTGTTTCTTACCGTATAAGGCTCAACGGTGGCCTCAACCCATACGGTAATATAATGCAGTTAGTTTGGGGGAAAAAATTAAATTCGTAGTTGAGTCACAGCAGAGCAGTGTTTTCGTATAGCTAAATGGATAATGAGGTGTTTGACTTTTGGGTTCTCTCCCTCTACAGTTTCAGTCTCTCGTCTTCTGTTTTTATGTTTGTGATTTGATTCCTCAATTTTTACTTTGATTAATGGTTTTAGCACACCATGGGAAGCAAGCATTCCAAAGGAACAACTGATGGAGTGCCTTTTGCAGCTTTGCAGGAAGCAACTAACTACTTCGATGAACGTTTGATCATTGGAGTGGGTGATTTTGGGGAGGTTTACAGGGGTGTTTTCTGTGATGGCACAAAGGTGGTCCTGAAAAGGCGTTACCTTAAGTCCGGACAAGGTATTGAAGAGTTCCGAACAAAAATTGAGATGCTCTCTCAGTTCCGCCATCCCTATTTGGTTTCATTGATAGGATACTGTGATGAAAGAAATGAGATGATTCTAATTTATGAGTACATGGAGAATGGGAACCTCAGTAGCCATTTGTATGGATCAGATCTACGTCTTCCCACTATGAGCTGGGAGCAGAGGCTGGAGATATGCATCGAGGCAGCCAGAGGTCTTCACTACCTTCATACCAACGCAGTTATACATTGTGATGCCAAGTCTACAAACATATTGCTTGATGAGAATTTTGTGCCAAAAATTACTGATTTTGGACTATCCAAGAAAGGGCCTGAGCTTGATCGAATCCATACTACCAAATTGATGAAAGGAACAATGGGCTACCTTGACCCTGAATATTATAGAACCCTACATCTGACAGAAAAGTCTGATGTTTATTCTTTCGGTGTTGTTTTATTCGAAGTTCTTTGTGCTAAGCCTGGTTATCTTTCGAGGGGGATGGTTAGTTTAGCTAAATGGGCAATGAATTGGATGACGAAGGGACAACTGGAACGAATCATAGATCCCAATCTTCTGGGCAAAATAAGACCAGATTCCCTAAGAAAGTTTGGAGAAACAGCGGAGAAATGCTTAGCTGATTCTGGTGTAGATAGGCCATCTATGGGTGAGGTGCTGTGGAATTTGGAGTATGCACTTCATCTCCAAGAGCCTGTCATGCAAGAAAACAGTATCATCCCTCTTGGCAAGCTATCACTGCAAATTAATGATTTCAGTCATGTTAATGCCAGTTGTAGTGCTGCTCAGATCGGAACATCAAATTCGTATTGTGATCTCTCTAGTGATGAGGTTATAAGTACGAGATAACTAAGTGAAAATGGTAAATACCTTCTTTAGGTGTTTGTTGATTCCACATATGAATATTTATTTTTGGCTTTTGTAACAATTTATATAACTAGGTTCTTAGTTGTATATAGAAATAATGCATTGCTCTACCTGTGGATTTGAGGTGTCCGGTTGTTTCACATGTTGTGTATTCTTAGAAAAAGTAATGAAGTTTCATGTCAAATTCCATCATAATGCAAACTGTAATTGCTTAGTTTCCTGACTGGTCATACTTGAATACTTCCCTCAATATGTTATGCATTACTAATCACTTCAACATTGGAGATTGTCTTGTTGAAGATGTATGTATACCGGAAGCTTAGGTTGTTGCTTCTTCAACTTTTCAAGAAGGCAGCAAATGATTGTACTCAAGACCAATAGAGTCCAATTTCTTAGTACATAATATGTGTATCAAGTAACACTAGCAGTAATACTAACAAAATAAACATGTTCTGGCATAAAAGAAAAATGCACTCGTATGAACATAGATATCACAGTCAAGGAGATAATCTTCTAGCCCAGTCGGGAGGTTACATTGTATATAGCAACTACGAATGCATTGTTTGCCATATATTCGCGTTGTGTAGTTTGAATTTCTTGAGTTGAATTGGCAATAGAGCAGCTACACTAGTTTACTTCAATGCTTCTTAGAGATACGTCAAGGGATTTTCTCAAGCTGCTTACATTTCACTGAAATAAAATGTTCAAAGCTTAGGAAAAGCATCATTCGAGACAGACCATTGTGCAACTTTGAGGTTGCATAATTCCAGTTTTAATTCGTGTGTTAGTGAACTATGCACGTTTAACCTTCAATTATTTGAAGTGTGTGATTTTGATCCTTGAAGTTAACTATTTAATAAAATGATTATTTGAAAATATAGAAGAATTAAAATTATATTCAATTTTTTTAACAAAATATACAATTAGAATAATTATCTTAAATATATAAAATTGATCTCATTTGCTTCTCTGTTTGCTCTGTTTTTTATTTATTAGCAACTCATTCTTCCTCTCTTTTTTGAATGGTTACTAATCAAGATCAAATACGATTACATTTGAAAGGGTTTAGTCGGTGAACAGACTCCTTAAAGTTATCAATGGTGTCCTAACAATTTTTAGTCTTAAAAAAATTTAGCATCTAATTTTTATTAAAATCAATTTTTTATACACATAAATCTTCAAACATTTAAAATCATCAACCCTTCAATTTATTTTACGTTATCTATTTTAAAATAATCATTTGGTTAAAATTAGTTAACCTTGTTGACTTAAATGACGAAAACTGCAACATAGAAACTAAAATAGGAATAATTATGCAACAATACAGGGATTAGAATCGTTATTTCCCGTTTGGATAATGTTTTTGGCTTCACTCACTCTACAGTCTACAGTTTCCAATCTCTCGTCTTCTCCTCCAAATCTCTCACAACTTGTGTTCTGCTTACATTTATGTGTGATTTTCATGTAGAAGCTTCTATTGATCAAAGTCATGGATTCCTTTATCTACTAATGGTAATAGCAAACCATGGGAGGCAAGCATTCCAAGGGAACAACTTCGACAAGTCATCGAGTTCCTTTTGCAGCTTTGCAGAAAGCAACTAACAACTTCGATGAAAATTAGTTTCTCATTGCAGATGGTGGATTTGGGAAGGTTTACAGGGGTGTTTTGTGTGATGGAACAAAGGTCGCCTTGAAAAGGCGTAAACTTGAGTCCTCACAAGGTATTGAAGAGTTCCAAACAGAAATTGAGATGCTCTCTCAGCTCCGTCATCCCTATCTGGTTTCATTGATTGGATACTGTGATGAAAATAATGAGTTGATTCTAATTTATGAGTACATGGAGAATGGGAATCTCAGTAGCCATTTGTATGGCTCAGATCTACCCAGTATGAGCTGGGAGCAGAGGCTGGAGATATGCATTGGGGTAGCCAGAGGTCTGCACTACCTTCATACTAGCCGAATTATACGTTGTGATGTCACGTCTGCAAACATATTGCTTGATGAGAATTTTGTGGCGAAAGTTGCTGATTTTGGAATATCCAAGACAAGCACTGAATTTGATGAAACCCATCTTAGCACAGTCGTGAAAGGATCTTTTTGGCTACCTTGACCCTGAATATATTAAAAGCCTATAGCTGACAGAAAAATCTGATGTTTATTCTTTCGGTGTTGTTTTATGTGAAGTTGTTTGTGCTAGGCCTGCAGTAGATCAATCTCTTCCGAGGGAGCAGTTAAACTTAGCTGAATGGGCAAGGAATTCGCAGACGGGGGGACAACTCAAAAAAATCATAGATCCCAATCTTGTTGGCAAAATAAGACCAGATTCCCTCCGAAAGTTTGGAGAAACAGCAGTGAAATGCTTAGCTGATTCTGGTGTAGATAGGCCATCTATGGGTGAGGTGCTGTGGAGTTTGGAGTATGCACTTCGTCTCCAAGAGCCTGTAATTCAACATAATCCTGAAGAAAACAGTACCAACTAATATTTCACTTCTATTAGGATCATGTATGAAGTCGGAGCATAGGATTATGTTGACCCATTTTCAACCAGCCCATTTGCCACCACTAATCTCTAAGAAGCACTGAAGTAAACTAGTGTAGCTACTCTATTGCCAATTCAGCTCAGGAAATTCAAACAACAAAACACGAAGATATGGCAAATGAAGCATTCGTAGTTACTATACATCCTCTCGATTGGGCTAGAAAATCATCTCCTTGACTGTGATATGTTCTTTCCAAGTTCATCTGAGTACATGTACAATTTTCTTTTATACCAGAACATGTTTATTTTGCTAGTATTATTTGATACAAATTATTAAGTAAGAAAATGAACTGTTATTTCTAATACAGAACTTTTTCTTAGGCTTATTTGAGGGGATGGGCTGCTAATTCAGGTAACTCTAACACCATACTGATCAAAATAAATGCAACTTTATAGTAAGTTGAGCAAATCAATTGTACAGAGCTAGCATCCTATGCTCCTACATAGAGATGCATCAATCAAAATGAGAAGGGATTTTCTCAAGCCGTTACGTTTCATTAAAACCAAATGTTCAAGCATAGGAAGCATCATTGGAGACGGACCATTGTGCAACTTTGAGGTTGTTTAGTTTTAAGTATTTAAGCTCACGGAACTCCGAATCTTTCACTTCCCAAAGTAAACATACATGAAATTGTTGATGTTGTTGGTTTATTCTTTTTATGTTTTTTGAGTGCTGTTCAATTTTTTGGTACTGCTTATGTTCAGTTATAAGCATTGTTTATGTTCAAATTTTATGTCTAATTTATGGAACTGAGAAATTCTAAATTTTTGAGTTCAACATCTATTCACCGAATGGGTCTTTTAGTTCTCCAAGATTAGAATTTCAAAGGACGACGTTGCAAATGTCCAGGGCGGACATGACTTCTTCTAAGGCTAGAAGACCATGAGAAGGTGGACATGACTTCTTCTAAGGCTAAAAGACCATGAGAAGACACCCACGACTATAGGATGTCGTGAAAGAAACACATCACTGTAGTCCTGGTATTCGAACATTGGCTCGAGGCATTATCTCTACCCCTTCTTATCCCGAAAAAGCAGGAGCACCTTACACTATCAATACAAATAAATTTTATGGAGCTATCAATTGATTTAGAGGAGCTACTTGATGAACAATGGAGAATTTCGAGTAGAAGTGTGATGATCATTGATCACTCAACTTTTGGTAATTAACCATTATAGTTGCTCAACTTTATTTTATCTTGTAAAAGTCACTCACCTTTGCTTAGTTAGTTTTCATATTTATTTTGATATGAAATGTAACTTTTGGTACCAATTTAATGACTTCGTAGTTGTAGATTTTAGAAAAGAATATTTTTAAAAAAATCAAAATTAATATTTAAATTTATTCGAGACCCAATCCATTATAATGTCAAAAAAATTTGAAATCATCAATAGAAAATTAATGTATTTAGGATGAAAAAAAGAAGGCCATTCATTGAAATGAAATTTCCCAACAGAACTTTCATTTAATTCACTCAATTGAAAAAAATAAAATTACAATTTTGAGTTCAAGTCTTGAAAAAGTAAAAAATCTTTGTAGGGAGCTCTGGTAAAGTTATCTTGATATAAAATTAAGTGATATACATAAAAACTAATTTCCAAATTCAACTTTGAACTTGGTTTAGGAGACAATTTCTTTTTCATTTTTCTTGTGTTTGGAAATATTTAGTACTCCCTCAATCCGTATTACTTGTCAAATATTATCTAATTTGATTTTTCATTTTACTTATTATATTTTTAACAAATCAAAGAAGAATAATTTTATTTTTCTTATTATATCCTCAATATATTACCATTGAACTAACGTCTTTGAAATGTAGTGAGTAGATATATTTGGGACCCTACTAATAAATAGGGTAAAATGATAAAAACTTTCATTCCCAGTAGAAGTCCTCAAGCAACTTTACTAATAAAAATAAATAAGGGGAAGGCCCAACATTTTCTATTAGTATAAGGAAGGCGCTAGCTAGCGCCCAACCTATACAAGGGCTTTCCACCTCCATTTGGTCGTGCTGCTATGATGTAACGTGCAGTCATCCCAAGGCAGCAGGATGTATGGTATAGGGCCCCCTATTTTATCTCCCTTAAAGTCCTTTATGGATTTCGAGTCGGGAATAGAGCTGTGGCTTATTCGGCGCTATACCACAATGCATTCTCGGGAATAGCTGTTCACGAAAGGTGGCATGGGACATCTGTCAGCCGTTTTTCAAGCACGAATAGAACGATCTAAAGGGGTTAACTTTTCGAGGAATCCTTCATCAATGGTTGTGAATGACTGATTTTTGCAATCTTTTCGACCTTGATTTCGTAGGAGCAAGTCAGAAAGATTGAGAAATAGAACCATCTAATTTCATTCATTCTCAATAGCCACGAGATGATCATCTTAGGGTGATCCTTTTGTCGACGGATGCTCTTATTACACTTGTAGTCTCTGAAGGATGAGAACCAACTATGTAGCATCTACATCGAGAATTCAAGTATTGTATACGTCATTAGTCCGATCCTTTGTAGGAACTACCCGTAAAGGCAGATGTAGTAGGGGTTGCAAATCGGACGGTACACAACTTGGTTTTGGAAGATATGGCACTAAAATTGTAGATCTGGTCGTCTTTCATATCGAGCCATTGAAGCAGCCTTCCCGAACTCCTACACGGGGGGAGTCAGATCTTGAGGTAAGCTCCCTTCCATAGGCAATCTACTCAAGAGTTTAGGCCCCTAATTAGGTCTATGTCTGGGCTGCTGCCGTACTCAAAGGCGAGGGGCTCCAAAAGTGGATGTGATCGCCTCAGAGGAGAGGGGAGGCAACTTGGGATTCTAGGCAAAGTGCTTTTTTTTGTATATAGGCCTTCGTATAGGATAGGATTTTCATTCCTCCCGCCAAAGCTAGAAAAGAAAGGAGCTCTCTCTTTTTTCCAGCCTTCTTTTTATTTCAAAGGGATCAATTTTATTTTTTTAATAAGCGTGTTAAGTCAAAATTTGACAAATAAAAAAAGTACAATGGGTGTAAAAGATAAAAATATTTAATTTTCCTAACTATTATTCTATTATATAGAAGAGTGAAATGGTAGGACGACCAAGGGTAAAAATGTAATTTCATTCTAACAAAAATCTATTAAGAAAGATAGTAAATAATTCTAGAAATATCTTTCTATATATGAGGTGAATAATGATCAAGGGTAAAATGTAATTTCACGCTAACAAAATCCTACCAAGAAAATTAAATAGTTCTAGAAACATTTTTAGTTATTGTTATTACCATTAACTTATTTGTTATTACTTCACTTTCTTTTCTTTTGTTGAGTTATTGTGATATCTATTCATTACTCTATTTTACTATTACTTTAATTTAATTTTTAATATTTTTTCTATTCATTATGCTTATCAAAAATGCCTACTTTTAATACAAAAAATTACTATGAATTAATTATTTTCACCTTTATTTTGGCTCTAATTAATATACTTGAAAATAAATAAGTGTGATAAAATTAATAATATATATTAAATTGAAATCAAAGAAAAAGATGTTAGAAAGTAACTTTACAAATAAAAATGAATAGGATGATATATTTGCATTTAAGACGACCAAGAATAAAAATGTAATTTCATTCTAACAAAATTATATTAAGAGATAGTAAGAAAAATAAATAACTCTAAAAACATCTTTCTATATATGAAGTGAATGATGATCGAAGGTAAAAAATGTAACTTCATGAAAACAAAAATCTATCAAAAATGATAACAAGAAAACTAAATAGTTCTAGAAACATCTTTAGTTATTGTTATTACTATTAACTCTTTTGTTAAAATTTCACTTTTTTTGTGAGTTATTGTGATATCTATTCATTACTCTATTTTACTATTACTTTAATGTAATTCTTAATATTTTTTCTATTCATTATACTTACTAAAAATGCCTACTTTAATATAAAAATTCATTATTTAAAATATAATTAATTATTTTCACTTTTATTTTGTCTCTAATTAATATACCTGGAAAGAAACAAGTGTGATAAATTAATAATATATATTAGATTGAAATTAAAGAATAAATAAAATTAGTTTCAATATTTAAAAAAAAAATAATATTTTAAAAGATGTTAAAAAGTAACTTCACAAATAAAATGAATAGGATGGTATATTTGCATTTAAAGTAAACTAAAAATGTTTACTAGATTATAAAAGAGTAGTTCTTCATTAAATTATATAATTAAATTTTTTCTTTTATTTGATTTCAAACATATTAATCTGAATAGTGAACTAATGTAAGTTTGATTTAAATTTAAAGTTGTCTGGATAAAATTTGGTATTTTTCTATTATAGAAATATAAAAATATAAAGTTGAGGATGATGAAGGATAATGTGGTCATTTCATATATATTTCATTTTAAAATTCCATA
>NW_006239143.1:16783-18603 GCF_000226075.1 Solanum tuberosum | reverse complement strand
GTTCTATTCCAATCTTTACACTGAGAATGAGCCATGGAGACCTACTTTTGATTTGACAGGCTGTCCTATAGTCACCAATGAGGAGAATGAATGGCTTCAGAGACCATTTACAGAAACAGAAGTGTTGCAAACTATCCAACAGTGTGATGGAGACAAAGCCCCTGATCCTGATGGTTACACCTTGAAATTTTTCAAGGCATGCTAGGAGATCTTGAAGGAGGACCTAATGCAGACTATTCATAATTTCCACCAGAGGGGAGTCTTTGAAAAATCTTTCAATGCCACCCTTGTAGCATTGAACCCAAAGAAGCCTGGAGTTGTTGAGCTTAAGGATTTCAGACCTATTAGCCTAATCGAGGGGGGGGGGTTACAAAATCATCTCTAAACTCATAACTGAAAGGCTTAAAATAGTTATTGGGAAGCTAGTAGATGAACACCAAATGGCATTCTTGAAAGGGAGACAAATACTTGATGCATCCTTGTTGGCTAATGAACTAGTTGATTCAAGGGTTAAACAAAAGCAACCTGGAATCCAATGTAAATTGGATATTGAAAAGTCTTATGACCATGTCAATTGGAATTTCCTCCTCAAAATTCTGAAAGACATGGGTTTTGGTAGTAGGTGGATTAAATGGATCAGTTTCTGTATTTCCAGTGTGAAGTTCTCCCTCATAATAAATGGCAACATAGAAGGCTTCTTTCAATCCCACTGGGGTCTTAGGCAAGGGGATCCCATGTCACCTTTTTTGTTCGTATTAGCTATGGAAGGGTTAAATCATATGCTCGGAACAACAAATGCTAATAGATGGGTGAAAGGTTTCAGTGCTCAGACAGGTAGAGGTGAAGATCTTGAAGTGTCTCATTTGTTTTATCCAGATGATGCCTTAATTTTTTGTGAAGCAGAGATAAGTCAGATCAGGCATTTGAGAGCCATCCTAACAATTTTTGAAGGCATCTCAAGTCTCCATGTAAATTGGCTGAAAAGTCACATTTCTCCTATCAACCAGGTTTGGAATTTGCAAGATCTGGCTGTTATTCTGAGCTGCCAAGTGGAATCTTTACCAACTAAATATTTGGGATTGCCACTAGGTGCTAAAAACAAAGAATTAAAGGTGTGGAGTGGGGTGTTGGAAAGGTGCGAGAATAAACTATCTAGGTGGAAAAGTCAATATCTCTCTTTAGGGGGCAGATTGACTCTCACCAAGTCAGCTCTTGATGGCATGCCTACATACATGATGAACCTTTTTCCCATACCAAAGAGCATTGAAAAAAAACTCAATAGAGTTAGGAGAGCCTTTCTATGGCAAGGAAACAAGGAGAAGAGAGGTTATAACCTTCTGAAATGGGATGAACTGACTCTCAACACTCAACAAGGGGGGCTCAACCTGAAGAACCTCAGTAAACAAAACACCTCTATCTTGCAGAAATGGCTTTGGAGGTTCTCCTTAGAAGAGAGGGCCATTTGGAGAAGATTCATAGCCGGAAAGTATGGCTTACTCAATCACTGGACAACTGAGGAGGTTGCGGGAACCTTTGGATGTAGTGTCTGGAAAACCATAAGAAGATTATGGCCTCATTTCAACAACAACATGTCAATCACTGTTGGAAATTGTTTGAAAACTGATTTCTGGAATGAGGTGTGGATTGGAGAAGACAGTCTTAGAAACTCTTTTTCACATCTTTACACTTTGAGTACGCAAAGGAACGTCTCTGTATCCCAAGCTTGGAGTCAGCAAGAATGGGATCTTGTTTTTAGAAGAGCACTAAATGACTGGGAAATTGGGGAAGTTGCTAACCTATTGGGAGTACTAAACTCACAC
>NW_006239143.1:0-16319 GCF_000226075.1 Solanum tuberosum | reverse complement strand
TGGTGGAGAACTATCCCTGCTTGCATATGGTGGACCCTCTGGAAAGAAAGAAATTTAAGAAGCTTTGAGGGACAAAAGTCTAACTTACAGAAGATTAGAATGAATTGTATAAGCCTTTTTGTTTTTTTGGTGTAAACAGAATCTTGTAAGGGATATAGTAGATTTAGTTTATTTTAAAGGAAACTTGTAAAGTATACCCATGGGTGGGATGTAAGTTTCCAATTCATCATTTTTTGGGATGATGAATTTTTTGGTGTGAATACAAAGTTACCCTTGTCTCAAAAAAATAATATGTAGCTCGGATACATTAAAAACTAGCTCGGATACATAATATGTAGCTCGGATATATTAAAAACTAGCTCGGATACATTATAAAATATATCGGATACATTAAATACTGGCTCAGATACATTAATATGTAGCTCTGATACATTAAGAAATAAGGGATTTTAGAGGTTTTTAGAAATAGAAGAGGATATTGGAAATAAAAGAAACATAAGATGCGTATTTCAGTAATTTTTCCTTATAAATATATATAATATTGTAATATCAAGCCCGTAAACGGCCGTTTCATTATATTGGGCCGGTATCACGGGCCTTAAATTATCTAGTATCAATATAAAAGCATTATAAAGTCTTCAATAAATCAATTCGGTGTTGACTACCCCCACCCACCAAGCTTGAATGAGGTGTTTGACTTTTGAGTTTTGCCACTGTACAGTTTCAATCTCTGGTTTTCTGCAAATCAGAGGTTCCTCAAGTTTCTATTTTGTTTACATCTAGATGCTTCGCAATTGTTCTAGATCATGTTTTTTCTTTAAAGTATTTGATATCAACTTGAAACCTTATTGTGATTTTGTTTAGGAGTAGGTCAAAGGCATGGATTCCTTTATGTATTAATGATTTAGCACACCATGGGAAGCAAACATTCGAAAGGAACAACTTACACAAGTGATCCAGTTCCTTTTGCAGCTTTGCAACTTCCTTTTGCAGCTTTGCAAGAAGCAACTAACAACTTTGATGACAAGTTTTTCATTGCAGAGGGTGGATTTGGGAAGGTTTACAGGGGTGTTTTACGTGATGGAACAAATGTGGCCCTGAAAAGGCATAATCGTAAGTTCCAACGAAGTATTGAAGAGTTCCGAACAGAAATTGAGATTCTCTCACAGTTCCGCCAACCCAATCTGGTTTCATTGATTGGATACTGTAATGATAACAATGAGATGATTCTAATTTTTGAGTATTTAGAGAATGGGAACCTCAGGAGCCATTTGTATGGGACACATCTACCCATTTTGAGTTGGGAGCAGAGGCTGGAGATATGCATCGGGGCAGCCAGAGGTCTCCACTACCTTCATACTAGCAGAATTATACATCGTGATGTCAAGTCTTCAAACATATTGCTTGATGAGAATTTTGTTCCAAAAATTGCTGATTTTGGAATATCCAAGAAAGGGACTGACCTTGATCAAACCCATCTTAGCACAAGGATAATAGGAACAGTGGGCTACATTGCCCCTGAATATGTTATAAGGGGACATCTGACAGAAAAATCTGATGTTTATTCTTTCGGTGTTGTTTTATTCGAAGTTCTTTGTGCTAGGCCTGCCATAGGTCATTATATTTCGAAAGAGATGGTTAGTTTGGCTGAATGGGCAATTGATTCTCAGAAGAAGGGACAATTGGAACAAATCGTAGATCCCAATCTTCTGGTCAAAATAAGACCAGAGTCCCTCAGGAAGTTTGGAGAAACAGCGGTGAAATGCTTAGCTGTTTCTGGTGTAGATAGGCCATCTATGAGCTATGTGCTGTGGAATTTGGAGTATGCACTTCATCTCCAAGAGCCTGTCATTCCAGATTATCCTGAAGAAGACAGTAGCTTCCCTATTCGCGAGCTATTACCGCTAATCAATGATTTCACTGATGTTGATGCCAGTTCTAATGTTGCTCAGGTTGGAACATCAAATTTGGATGATATCTCTAGTGATGAGCTTATAAGTCCGAGATAACTATGTGAAAATGGTACATACCTTCCTTCGGTGTTTGTTAATTCCACTTATATTTCCTGAATCATATGAATATTTATTTTTGGCTTTTGTAATAATTTATTTTACTAAGTTTTGAGTTGTATATAGAAAGAATGTTAACTTTGAAAACATGCGTTGCTCTACCTGTGGATATGGGGTGTCCGGTTGTTTCACATGTTGTGTATCGTTTTCAATAGATCTTTTCATGCATAGAAAATCATTAGTGAAAGTCTTTTCAAAACATGGAATAATTTTGAGCCTCTAGGAATACCTGATAACGTATTTCTTTGATACCGTTTATTCCCTCATCCATGTGTCAACCTTCTTTGAAGAATGAAAATGCAAAATAAATGGCTGAAGTTACCTTTGCACAATGGAATTTCTGTCCATTTCCTATTGAACACCTTATGATGTTACATGACGTAGTAAGCATAGTCTAGTATGAAATACGATCTTTCTTTTTAGACTGTCATCATATTGTTGAGAGAAAACCTGCTTGCATGTCTCCATTCATTTTTTGTTGGGCCCATCTGAACTGCTCCTTGGCTAATCCACCGGTTACCTGCTACCTTCCACCAGCACAAGTATCAGGTAACATTCAACTTTTTTTCTTAGAACGAGTAATAAAGTTTCGTATCAAATTCCATCATAATGCAAACTGTAATCGCTTAGTTTCATGACTGGTCATGCTTGAATGCTTATGTCAATACGTTATGCATTACTAAGCACTTAAACATCGGAGATTGTCTTCTTAAAGATGTATACCGGAAGCTTCTTGCTTCTTCCTGATGTGATTTACAGTCAGCGTTTTGTTGCTTACATCTATTCTTAGTATGTTTTAGACAGCTAATAGGCATTGAGTTTGCACTTTGTTTATAGTATGATCACCAAAACGAACAAGAAATATTTGAACTATAATGAAAGTTATGGATTCTGATGGCTACTCCATAGCAGTGTTTCCTTAGTAATCTATGAAGTTGCATTTATTTGGTGAACTACCTAGATGACTCGAAACTCATTATAATAAGAAATAGTATTATTAGTTTCTCTTGTCTTTTTTTTCCCTTGGTATAAATAAAAGTTTTATTAGGACCAACCCACTTTAGCCCATAAACCCAATATTATGTGGCATATACAAGGTTTATCTGGTCTTATTTTCAGAAACACAAGAGAAAAAAATCAAGAGAGATTTGTTTTAGAGATTTTTGGAAAAAGAGAAAAATTTCGTTTTTGTTTCTGGAAATTTTCTGCTCAGGCAGTCCACTTCAGACAGAGTTTGCCGCTTCGTTAACCGTTGGTTCGTGCTCAAATATGAACTAGGAGTTCTCAGCATCTAGTTCTTGCAATTCAATGGTGGAGATCGGATTTGTAGGTATGTAGCTTCTGATTTTGGGGCGTGAACAGTAGCTCGTTTTTGGGTGAAATCTGGATTTCCAACGCCTTGGGAAACTAGGGCTAGAGCTAGCCAGAAAAAGAAGGGTAAGAACGTTTATCTCGAAAGAGATTAAGTAAGGCAAGTTTCTGACCATTAATTCTGTAACAAATGAGCGTAGAATTCCTCCTTGCTTTCCCCTTTGACCTGTGCCAAACTCCACTTTTGCTGTTGCCAGGTTTTCCTATAACTCTCTAGTTTTGGTGCAATCTTGTTTTGTTGTTGCTCGTTGTTTGGCGCTTGTTTTGTGGCCAATTTTGGACAACAATTTTGTAACTCTTGGTGTTTATAGTGGAGCTTTTGGTCCTGTGGTTTTTTACTCTTCACATCAAAGGGTTCTCCATGTAAATCGTTGTGTCTTATGTGATTGACTTTTTCTTAACTTCTTGTTTTTGTTTGGTTGATATACTTGCTGTCCATTCTTCGTATTGCTTGATTTGGTTTGTCTTCTCTTTGTTCAAATTGAAAGGAAAAGTTAGACTTGGGTATTATTCTGTTGTAATCCTGTCGGACATTCTTGTTAGTGCCTTGCCTTTCCCATCATTCCGGTGGAAAATTTCAATTTGAATTCTTCTATTGGCTCTGTATTCTTTAACCATTTTATGCATCTTCCAACAGTTGAGTAATCCTTGCAAATGCTTCTATTTTGTTTCTTTTGTATAAGTTTCATTTTGATTTATTGTCTTGCCACTTTATGCAACATGAAATAAGTATTATTTTGTCCTCGATTATGTGCACATTAGTTAATTTGGTTTGCTATAATCGTACATAATGGCTTAAGCTATGTTAATCATGTGCAAGGTTTTGATAGACAAAACAATAGCTCTTTGGTTGAAACAAAAAATGTTACTCCCTCCTTCCCTTTTTAGTTGTCCACTTTAGAAATGGCACACAGATTAAGGCAACAATGATTAGCACAGTAGAAGTTACAATTTTACCTTATGACAACTTTTCACTTCAAAATTACAACCACTTATTGAATTCAAGTGAAATAAATTGGAGGGAAACAACATACACTTTTACAATTTTCAAGAAGTGTAAATAAGGGTATAATAGGAAAAAATTTGTTGTCCTTTCTTGATTTGTCAAAATGGACAACTAAATAGGGACAACCAAAAAAGGAAATATGGACAAGTAAATAGGGACGGAGGGAGTATAATCTTGTTAGGATCAAATACTGTTTAAGAAACTGTTTCATCTTTTATTCGATATTCATAAAACAAAATCCAAGTTTTGTCCCAGACTTCTAATGTTGGATATGTCACTTTCCCACGAGAGATAAAAGGAGAGACACACAATAATTATCCAAAGGCAACTTGAACAGCCTAGTCTTCTTCTCTTCCAAATCTCCACTAAAACTATTAATGGTTGCACTCCACACACCATGGGAAGCAAGTATTCAAAGACAACAACTTCCATAAGTGATACGAGTTCCTTTTGTAGATTTGCAGGAAGCAACTAACAACTTCGATGACAAGTTTCTCATTGCAGAGGGTGGCTTTGGGAAGGTTTACATGGGTGTTTTGTGCAATGGCACAAAGATGTCCTTGAAAAGGCGTTAGCCTGCATCTGAAAGAGGTATTGAGGATTTTTGAACAGAAATTGAAATTCTCTCACAGTGCAGCCATCCCTATCTTGTTTCATTTGATAGGATACTGTGATGAAAATAATGAGATGATTCTAGTTTATGAGTATATGGAGAATGGGAACCTCAGGAGCCATTTGTATGGGTTAGATGATCTACGTCTACCCAGTATGAGCTGGGAGAAGAGGCTGGATAATGGAGATATGCATTGGGGCAGCCAAAGGTCAGCACTACCTTCATACCAACACAGTTATACATCGTGATGCGGAGGACATGACCAATGAAGAGGTGTGAGAGGTTGGTTATGGAGGGTACGGGGAGAGGTAGAGGTGGGCCAAAGAAGTATTGTGAAGAAGTGATAAGACAAGATATGACGCAACTTCAGATTACCCAGGACATGACCTTAGATAGGAAGGTGTAGAGGACACACATTATGATTGCAACTTAGCAGGAAAGGTAGGATCGTCTTACTTTTTGGTGGTTGGTGTTTACCATTGTACTAGTTGTTTTATGGCATAATAAATAAATGTGCCCCTTAACTTGGCCCCGTTTCACATTTCTGTCCTCCAACTCTAGGTATGCATGCACAAGTAGGCAGTTAAACTTGTATATATTTGAACAAATAGACACATCAGTCCTACGTGGTATAATACATGTAAGACACTATGTATGATGCAAATTGCCACATAAGATGTCACGTAGGACGTGTGTGTTTACTTGTTCAACTTTCTACAAGTTTAAGTGTCTACTTGTGCACAGACAAAGTTGGAAGGCATAAATGTGAGCTAAGACCAAGCTAAATAGCATATTTATGTCTTATGCCTTGTTTTATTGTAGTTCTTGTTTTTGATATATGTCATTGTTTATTCTTGTTTTCAATAATCTGTCCTAGTATTGTGTTTATTGATTATAACACTATTTTATTGTCGTTTTTACTCCCTTCTGATAGACTTTGTGATAGCATCCATGTTAGCCTACTTGTACTAAAGTTGACGGGTTACAATACAAAATTAAGAATATGTTTATCACGAAAGATGTGTCCAAATTCAAGCCCAAAAGAAAGAAGATTGGGCCACACAAAGCCCAATAAAAGAGTCCAAAAAGCTAAACGGATAAGTCAAAGTTTCCTAGTTTAAAAACTTCTTTATTTTAAAGTTTTCCTAGTTTAAAGGTTTCCTGTTTTCCTAGTTTAAAGTTTCATAGTTTAAAGTTTACCTAGTTTAAAGTTTTCCTAGTTTAAAGTTTCCATAAATGTAGGATTTAAATCCTATTCTATTTAAGATAGGTTTTCCCTATATATAGGGATTGATTTTATTATTTTGAATAGACATGATTAATATTATTTGAGAGATTTCTCTTGTTTACACCTTTGTGTGTGGTGACGATGAATTTATCTTACAACCTTATAAGAACAATTCTTTAAGAGGTAAGATTAATTCTTAATTTGATATCTTTGGTTTCTATTCGTAAATTAAAGAAGGTGATTAGTCTTATACTAATTGTTGTCTCTAATTTCTTCGTAATAGGGGTCTAAATCACTTTTGATCTAAGTTCTTGAATTGACTCTATTAGTATCATAATTAGTCTTAATCCGCTAAATTTGAATACTAAGATCAATTAGGGTTCTTAGCACTTTATTTTGAAATTGGGGATTTTATTTTTGAATTTCACATATCTTTCAATTTCTGTCTTTAATCCTTATAATTTCACTTCCGCATTATTTTCTTGTTTATTTTGGTAACCTGATTCTTATCACTTTGTTTTGTTTTCTTGTTGCTTACTATCTTTTCTTCACTGTTTCTTTCTTTTTCACTTGAGCTGAGGATCTTTCGAAAACAACTTTTCTACCTCTACGTGGTAATGGTAAAATCTGCATACATTCTACCATTCACGTATCCCATTTGTGGGATTTCACTAGGTATGTCATTTTGTTGTTATCTTATCAAGAATATCACATCTTTCACGTATCTTTCTCATCCAACAAGGCATGATCACCGAACCTACACTCAAGAATAATAATGCTTTGAAAAAGGCGTGATTCATTAAGTGAAAAACACTAACTAAATAGTTAGAGATGCCGCAAGCCAAAATCATAGAGCCTAATTGACTGGCTATGACCCTTTTTAGATCATTCTGTAATATTTCAGTGGTTGCCGCAAGGAATGATGTCATAATTCCTGCAAAGGTAATAACAATCAAAGTCGTAGGTGAGTATTCAAATATTCGGGAGCACCTTACTATCGTGAAAACATCAACTGTTATTATAGTAGCTACATGGATCAAAACGAATATTGAAATGAGACCTCCATAACATCACGTGACCAAGTCTACAGTTCCATTTGTGCAGATTTCCCAACAACACCAATGAAAAGTAAAATACAAATAAGAGGTATGACATTCAATCTCATATCTGAAGAAATCCAAAAATTTCTAGGGCACTAGATTGAACAAAAAATGATTGAAAAGTCTACTATTTGAAATAAAGTAAAAAAAAAAAAAAACACAAGATCAAATTTGATCTTTCGTTTTTCTTAAAAAAAGTTTTATATTATTTCGTACTATATGTAATTCATATATAGGATAAAATAACACGAGATATTATAAATTTAAAATAAAATTTAATAATTTATTTAATTTGTAAATTCCTACCGACCCCTCATCTGATGAAAGTCAATCAATCATCAATTATCTTTAGGGAGAAGACCAAAGTATGGGTGGATTTTTTTAACTCCACAAATAATTTTAGAATTTTACCTTTATATATATATAAAAAAAATTAATGGCGTGACCAAAATTTGAGGTGATTTAATGAAGAATTGAAAGAAGTTGAAAATTTGAGAGTTTTTGTTCTTCATGAGTTCTTGAGAGAGAAAAAGCAAAAAAGTACATTTGATCCAAAATCCTAATTGATAAGTATTAAAAGTTGTTTGGGGTCTTTTTGAAGTAAAAAATGGTTCTGCAAAATCAGAGTTAAAAGAATAATGGCATTGATGAACCTTTTCTCAAATGACAATGACATAGATGTGCCAAACTTTTTACTGATGACATAAAAAGTTCGATGGTATATTTGAGTCTTTTCCCTAAAAAATATAACCAATTGCTATAAAATTAATATATTGGGCACTTGCATATCACGGGCTATTGTAACTACCATATATAAAATATTGGGTACATGCATGTAATATTAAAATAATAATAATCATAAATAATAACATTAGATTTGGTGACAAATTGATAACAACGGTTATTCTACTTATAATGTAAATGAGTTAACATAAAAATCTATAAGTACTTAGATTAAGAAAAATAAATATTATACATAATATAAAAGATATTGCATCAATGAAAGAAATATCAAGGATAAAATAAATATATTTAAGATAAATAAAAAAATGTGTGTTATTGTTAGTTAAGGGAGGAATTTGATTTTTAAGGGATAATGCATAAGAACCCCTAAACTATTTTAAAAGTAGAATAAATAAACCCTAAATACTGACGTGACATAGAGAATGTGCACTCTCTTTGAAGGCAAGTGAACAACGAAAAAATTGAATAAGGTGTGTCGCTGTAATTTCGGTCATAATTTAGGAGATACTTGTGCCTTCTCTCGATCTTTTAAGCAAAATTGAGAGGGTAAATAATTTTCAACCATTAAATCTTACTCATTAATTTAATTTATGCAATGTGTCCCAGTTGAAGTAAAAAATAGGAAAAATGAAGAGAAAATGGAAAGGATACAATCGTCTCACTCTACACATGATGTAAAATATCCATATAAAAACATAGTTTCGTGGATAAGCTTGCAATCAAGCCGGCATTACAAGTAGTTCAAGCATGTAACTTGCAAGTAGCCCAAGCAGACAACTTACAAGTAGGAAGAGGTGTCATGATGTGTCGTAGATGACGCATCATGGACTTCTCCTTTTAGCCAATAGCTTCTTTTGATCTATAAATATGAAGTCATGAGTTTCATTTGTATAAAAGGAGTCGCACAATAACCTAAGTTGTACGGACTCTTCACTTTTGATGCCACACCCGTGTCGGATTCTCCAAAAATACACTACTTTTGGAGAATCCGAAACGCATTTGTTGACATTTTTGAAGAGTCCGAGCAACATAGACAATGACTATCTAAAAACGCTGCACGGAAAGACTTTTCAGTTTCTCGTCTTCTCATCCAAATCTCCAGTGTTGTGGTAAAATTATAGCTTCCTCAAGCTTCTGTTTTGTGTTTCCATGTACATACTTCCTCTATTATATATAGTTGCAGTTGTTCTAGATTCCTCAATTAGTGTTTATTTATTTTTACTTGTGTATATGTTTTTAACTTTGCCACAGCTTGCCCAGTCAAAGACTAGATTCCTTTATCTATTAATGGTTGCACTCCACCATGAGAAGCAAGTATTCCAAGGAAACAACTTACATAAGTGATACTACGAGTTATCACATTCCTGTTGAAAGTTGTCGAATTCCTTTTTCGGCTTTGCAGGAAGCAACAAACAACTTTAATAAGAACTCGTTAATTGGATTGGGTGGCTTTGGGATGGTTTACAGGGGTGTTCTGTGTGATGGCACAAAAGTGGCCTTGAAAAGGTGTAAGCCTGAGTCCTCACAAGGTATTGAAGAGTTCCAAACAGAAATTGAGATGCTCTCTCACTTCCATCATCCTTATCTGATTTCATTGATTGGATATTGTGATGAAAATAATGTGACGATTCTAATTTATGAGTACATGGAGAATGGGAACCTCAGTAGACACTTGTATGGGTCATATCTACCCACTATGAGTTGGGAACAGAGACTTGAAATATGCATTGGGGCAGCCAAAGGTCTTCATTACCTTCATAACAACGCAGTAATACATCGTGATGTCAAGTCTACAAACATATTGCTTGATGAGAATTTTGTGGCAAAAATTACTGATTTTGGACTATCCAAGACAAGGACTGAGCTTGATCAAACCCATGTTAGCACAGTCGTGAAAGGAACTTTAGGCTACCTTGACCCTGAATATCTTATACGGGGAAAGCTGACAGAAAAATCTGATCTTTATTCTTTCGGTGTTGTTTTATTCGAAGTTCTTTGTGCTAGGCCTGCCATGGGTCATTATATTTCGAAGGAGATGGTTAGTTTGGCTGCATGGGCAATTGATTCTCAGAAGAAGGGACAGTTGGAACAAATCGTAGATCCCAATCTTGCAGCCAAAATAAGACCAGATTCCCTCAGGAAGTTTGGAGAAACAGCGGTGAAATGCTTAGCTGATTCTGGTGTAGATAGGCCATCTATGAGTGATGTGCTGTGGAATCTGGAGTATGCACTTCGTCTCCAAGAGCCTGTCATTGAAGATGATCCTGAAGCAAACAGTACCATTCTTATTGGGGAAAATCAATGATTCTGTTCTTCTGCTGCTCAAAACATCAAATTCCACTTAGGTTCATGAATCATATGAAAATTTATTTTTGTTTTGTAACTAATTTAGTTACCAAGATCTGATTTCTATATAGTAAAGAAAGCTAACTTTGAAAACATGCATTGCTCTATTTTATTGGGGGTGTCCAGTTATTTCATATGTTCGTTTTCAGTAAGTTGTTAGAAAATCATTCCATTATATACTATCATGTCAGTGAAAGGCTTGTCAAATCATGGAAAAGTTTTGAGCCTCTGGCATACCTATATTGATCGAATTGTTGCTAGAGGCCACTATACAGAGAGGGCAGCTGCTGGAATTTTGAAGACTGTCGTGGTAAGTGTTCAGGTATAGTTTTCATCAGCTTCTTAGTTCACTATTACCTGCTGTTTTTATCACCTTTAGCTTAGGTTATCTTATTATATCCATTATTTTCAGCATAGCTTCTTCATTACTGTATTTCTTTTTCATTTTGTTTTTATATATTTGTTACTTAGGCTGAGGGTCCATTGGAAACAGCCTCTCTACCTTCGCAAGGTAGGGGTAAGGCTGTGTACACGCTACCCTCCCCACACTCCACTTGTGGGACTACACTGAGTATGTTGTTGTAGTTCACAATTGATGCCATTTGGTTTTTATGTAGTAACTTGTGGTGCTTCTTTTACTGAGTTCTTCAAAGCTTTTGTATGGGTTTTATATCATGATGGAGGTATCCTGTCTTGTTGTTTCGGGTTTTTGTTAAAGAAGTCTGGCAATTTCCAATCAAAAAGAAAATCATATCTTAATAAGAGAAACCTAATTGTGAGCAGAAAGCAATTTCAGGGTGAAATGTGAATATTCTTGGTGAAGTTGTATATGAACCGGATAACCAATGAAGTCAGAGATGCATTTATTCTTTTCTATACACATTATACTATACACATTCATCATACGACTGTCAAGTGTAGTTCCATCTGCAAAGATGATGAAACGATAAAACCCATGATCCGGATCAAAAAGTATGTGCTTTTTCTGATTGTGATTCGGCCAGTAATCCTGTACTGTAACTCTGTTGTTTTGATGATCCTGGCAAACAGTGAGACCTGGTCCCATGAGTCATGTATGTTCCTGGGACAAATGGGGAACAACAGTAAAGCTGCCAACATTGTTATGGTTGGTGAGCACGGGAAAAGAGGACAGAGCTCTCAGCCAATGGGAGAACACTAGGTTGTTTCGTTCAGAGATAATATACCTTTATTGACATGAAACTACCTAGTTTACACACTCAAGGTATCAAGCAAAAAGTGTATTTTGTCTCTTTCAAGAAGAACACAAGCTCTCAAGAACTAATTGCAAGAGACCTGGTAAAGTTATCAAGTGTATCTTTAGTTGTTGATCGAGACTTCGTGTCTTGTGTGTTTCAACTTGTAAGATTCATTCCTAATCTATAAAGGAATAGATCGTGTCTTTATCTTTCCAGCCAACAATGAGTTTTAATGCATGCATTATCATAGTTAAAGACCGCATTGTCCCTCAAAATATTTATTACATCTTTTCCACCATAACTGTGAAAGGTATTTTTGTAAATAAATATTTTTAATACAATTTATGTTATTTTTAATACACGAAACCTGACAATACATAAGAATAATCTATGTATTATTAATACAAACATTACTAATACACCATATACATTATTGTTATACACTCTATGCAAGGGGTTTTAATGTATGCATTAACATGGTTAAAAACCTCATTACCCACAATTACATCTTTTCCACCATAATTGTTAAGAACATTTTTATAAATGATTTTTTTATGCAATGCATGCTATTTTTAATATATCAAATCAAACAATGAATAAGAAATAGGAAGTATTACTATACAATAATATAATACAATTATACAAATATTACTAATGCACTCTATTAGTATTATTATTTTTATACACTCTGCCAAAAAGGAAATTTGATTCCGGTCCAAGTCATTTCAAAATTATAATATTCGAATTAACTTTATCTTATCAAATTCAAGTTTGTCTGAAATATTCACGATTATTAAATTTAGGATAAAATTTATGATTTATTTAATTATAAAAATAAATTTTTAATCAAACAAAATATAAAATTTTAATTTGTTAATTCCTAACGACCCCAAAGAAAGTCAATGAATCAGTCTACCTTTTAATAACTGGAAAATGAACACAACCATTCATCAATTATCTCAAGGAGAAGAAGACCAGTATGAACTCTGAGTCTGAGCTCTTAGATCTTATGGGTTAGTAATTTCTCTCTGATTATCATGAAATGAAAGAAGAAATTGCAAGTATTTACCTTCTTTTTTACTCTGTTAGTTGCAGGACGCTAGCTAGCTAGCTGCTGCTTGGGTATTTGAGAACTTAAAAATCATTGAGGAAAGGTGTTTGCTGTTAGATCTCAACCACTAAACACTAAACGAAAAGTAGTAAGTTGTTTATTTTCGTTTCTCACATTTACTCAAAATTCTTATCTATAAACTAATTGCATCTTATACAGATCTGAATCTGTTTTGTTCTTTTAGATCTCTGTGCTTTGTATAAGTTTGATGGTCAGTTTTGGATTTGGTCTAACTCTCCCTCCCAATTTATGTGATTTAATTTGACTTGATATGAAGTTTAAGGAAGAAAAATGTCTTTTGAAACTTGTTGGTCTAAAATAAGTAGTAAGACTGTTCAACAATACTTGTCTACTATTGATTTTGCAGTCTTCTTAAGAAAATTATAAATAGAAGAGTAATTTTATTATATCAACCTTTGAATATAATAAATACAATATCTTGAAAAATGTAATAGAGAAATGATTATAATTAATGATTAGAGTAAATTAGAAACTAAGTATAAAATTATCCATTGATTTCATAAAGTAAACAAGTATTGTTGGACATTCTAAAATAGTATAATGAACAACTATTGTTGGATGTAGGGAGTATGTTTGTGTGACTATAAATAAAATATACATTTTTCAAGTTAAAAGTGTTATTACATATAGAAATGTGTTATTTCCCCCTTTTTAGAATGACTAATAATAAAACTGAGAGCCTGTTTGACATTGCTGTTGGGAGGCCAGAAACACTTATTTTGAAAAAAAAAACATTTTTGTTGAAAAATTAAGTGTTTGGCAAATCAGTAAAAGTACTTTTAAATGAAAGCAGAAGTAGTTTTTCTACTATTGGGAAGGAGCTAAAAAATTTGTTTTTTTAAAAGAGCATAAGCGAAACAAAAAATTATTTTTCTCAAGACTAAAATATTCTATTCATATATACATATATATCAATATATTTCTTATTAGTTAATTAACATATTTCATAAATTTGGTCAAATTTCATTTAAGAATTTTATTTTTTATTTTTATATAATAAATCTTATAATTTATTTTACGTTTGTATATTATTATTTTATATATTATATATTACTTTGCGTACTATTTTTTAGAATTAGAAAAAAATGGTAACAACAATAGTTTTACAAGATTAAAAAAAAGAAAAAAATAACAATTAAAGATTTCAGTCTCCCAAAAAAGATATAATATTGAAAATTTAAACTTGTAAATTTATATTTTTAAAAATAAAAATTTAATTAATTTATTATAATAGACATTTAAAATAGTTTCTCTCTATAAAATAATTTTTATATTAGAAGTAGATTAATAGTTGTCCTTTTTGTAATTTGACTCTTAAAAACACTTTTTAATAAAGATTAGTCAAACGTAATTTGCTTATGATAAACACTTTTCAAATGAATTAGTCAAACACAAATTGTTTTTTTTTTCGAAAGCACTTATCTAAAAAGTCATTTTAAAAAAGTTCTTCTAAAAATAAGTTGTTTTTAGCCGCAATGCCTTATAGGCTCTGAGTCTTATAAATTGGGAAAGAGGGTGTAGCATGTTTGACCAAGCTTTTAGAAAGTCAAAACTTCTATTTTAGAGAGAATTGAATTGCTTGACTAAATTTTTATGAATTTAAAAGTGTTTATTTTAAAGAGTCGAGTTATTTGGCCAACTTTTTAGAAAAAAAAAGTGCTTTTGAGTACTATGAGAGACCATTTTTCAATTGTTACAAAAACTTTTGGTATAGTTTCCTGTGTTCTTCCTCCAGCTTTTCAACACTTGACTCTAGGCTTTTATGCTCTCTTGAAGCACTCTATAGTCTATACGATTCATGTCAACTTGGTAGCCTCGTTATCAAAGGTGTCTCCTTGATCTATATTTAAAATAAATGTATTCTCGAATTTAGACCTTGTAAAACAAAGAAAGGAGTAGGAATAAATATGAAGTTCATCACTTATAAAACATTGTATATGAAAGGTTAAAAAAAAGGTTCTCAAGCTTGAACTCAAATTTAACACTCTTATGAGTTATGATATACCCAAGTGTCGTGGTAAACTATAAAGAACAAATTCTCAAAACAAATGACATAGAGTTGGCTATAAAGAAAACAACATTCATGGAGTGAACTAAGAAAACCAATGTTTCCAAAGTAAAGATGCATATTCCACCATTGATTATATCATCAAGTGAAACTAAGCCACCCCCGATTTATAGACTTTGATACTTCCCTCAAGCACAAAGACACACACAATCATGCATAAGAAGAAATAGTAGTCAAAAGTTCATGATTCCACGTATGCTGAATGCTTCTATAACAAATTGTACACTTTTATGGTATAGCCAAGTATCATGATAAACAACAACTACTGAAGTTCGCAACAACCACAATAAGTTGGTTAGGAGGAAGATAATAATCACTAAGACTATAATTCTCATCCAACTTCCAAATCTAAGCAACTTTATGATAAGCTAGTCATCACAACATTCAATAAAGATCATCTCCCAAGAGAGTTGGTATGCAATTGGATTAGAAGACGAAGAGTATCTGATAAAATAAAGGAACCTATAAATTCAAAAGACAATGCTTTTATTATCCCTATTACCTTTTTGCACCAAAACACCCTTCAACTCAAATTATTGGATATAATTCATTTTGCAAAATCTCACAAGAAATAATAGTCATTAAAATGTCAATTTTGAGATACCAAACTAGTCCATCATCTAGTTGGTTATCTTCCATTTATTAAACAAAGAATCACATCCCCGGGGTCAAATACAAATCAAACCCCAAATGTCTCTAAGAGCTCCAACAATCACTTCACATAGCATCTCAAATGGCAAGTTTCTTAAGAATAAACACAAGTCATCACATAGTTGCTGCAAGAAGTCTTAAGGTCGAGGGACTTGAGTACTTAACCTTCATAGCTTTAGAAAGCTTAAGCATTATAAGTGTCAACCATTCATACAATATCAATCTTGGAATTAGAATATATTAAAGCAGTAAATCGTAATATATCCCAAGATAGTGCCTCCAAACTTATTACTTCATTGTAGACTCTCCTGTGATGAACCTTGATAAATGAATCTGTAAGTTTTGGTACCAAAATTATACATTCTTATTCACCTGTAGAGGCACAAATTTATAGTAGAGAGAAACAAACAAATTAGCAATCTGATTCATTTGACCATCAAGAGAAGATCTAATTTCCTAAACTATAAATAAGATAAATTTTAGGAATCACATAGTTTTAATATGAAATTACAATATATCCCTCTTTAGTTTGTAATTACATTAATCCCTTAAAAAGTAACACAAACCAGATATATAATATGTAGCTCGGATACATTATAACATAAATCGGATACATAATATGTAACTCGGAGGAATCTATGCTTAACTTTTAAATGAAGGTCAAGATCTTAACATGGAATGTTAGGGGTCTTAACAATGAGGCATCAAAAAAATTAGTTAAGACCTGCCTACAGAAGTGGAAGGCTGACGTGATATGTTTACAGGAGACTAAGG
>NW_006239142.1:1059798-1093883 GCF_000226075.1 Solanum tuberosum | reverse complement strand
AGAATTTCACCCCGCACCTTGATCCGGCTACGTGTGTATAATTTACTAACCCTTACCTTTACCTCATATTAGACATCATAATCGATGTTTGGCTTAGTTATTACTTCGCACCAATCGACACTAGCCTATTAGATAGTATCACACTAAATCTATGTTGATAATTCTTTTCTTGTTAATTACCTCCTTGGTCCGGCAAGTAGTAACAAGGCGAGTTCTAACGTTGGCCACCGTTAAAAAGACTTCTAAACGAAAGAATTATCAATGCATGCAATAACACTATTCAAGAATTACTTAGGTACTATTCATACTTTGTTAATCGTTCATGGTTCCCACAACCTTGGTTATGAAAGTTAGCTACTCATTATCTCAAAAACACAATTCAAATTTATTAAAATAAATATGCTTGTGTTAATCATAAAAAGTTAAGAACAATAGCTAAACTATCTTTTATTAATCACGAATACAAATAAATAATAAAGGAGAAGAAAGAATAAACCACAATTCTCCGGCCTCCACGGCGGCTCTTCCAAAGTTCCTAAGCTAAAAGAAAATTTATATTGTGTCTTGTATCTTGGTTCTTGGGCTCCCCCTAATAATTATTTCTATGTACTATTTATAGATGTAGAAAACCCTAAATAAAATATTTGAGTCCAAATTAAATTAGGAATCCAAAACCAAAAGGAATTGGATTCCTTTTTCTTTTTCGCCGCGTGAACAGTGGTGCCGCCTCAATGAATTTGTTGATTCTGCACTGCCATTCATCAATTGATCAATGCATTGAGAGACTGCCACGTGTCATCTTATTCATTCAACTTAAATCTTTTGCAATTCGCAATATGCCCTTTTATATAAATATAATATTTTATTCCCCTTTAATCCATTAAGCTGCCTGCTTGATTTCCTTCTTGAACCTTTTAATCTTTAATTCGTTTTAGCTCCAAACTTCTCCAATTTTCCACCAATTTAATCCTACAAATAAAATACACAATTTAGCACAATCTATCAAATTAATGCTCAAAAAGGACAAATATAAATAATAAATGTGAGAAAATAATGATTAAAAATATGTATTTTTAGCCTCACATGTCACTGCCACGTCAGTGCCACTTTGATAATTATTTAAGTTTTGAGTTTTTTTATTCCTTTTTTTGTTTTCTTAATTCACAATTTTTAGAAAGTAAAAAAAAAAAAAAATTAACCCAAATTTTTAAAAAAGAAAAATAAAAAGTAAAAAATTCTCAAAAAAGATCAAACTCCACAGATCCAAAATTATCAAGACCATTTTCACTAAAAACATCCAATCTGTAAGGCACATTATCAAAGTAAATACATAGTTATAAATAAAAATTTAATTTGAGATGAAAAAATTATAAATTTCTCACTAAAAAGATCTTTAAGTTCATCAAATCAATAAACACCTTCATAATAGTAATCTTGAAGCAATAATAAGTTGTTGGTTTTTTTCATTTTTTTCGTTGTTCTTCATATCTAACAATAAGTGAGAAAAATTTGAATTTAGTGATGGAAAATAAATGGGGTATGAATGTTCCGAAGAAGAAGAAAGAAGGGGGGAGAAAGAGGTTCATCAAAGAAGAAGAAAGGGATGAGGCAGGTGATGACTGAGACAATGGAGTTTGAAAAAAAAAAGAAGAGGGATGCGGATGGAGGGTTTGAAGAAGGAGAAATAGGGTGAAGGTGAAAGATTTCGAAGAAAGAAAAAGAAAGTGGGGAGTTCGAAAAAAAAATGAGGAGGTGGTGCAGGTGGTGATTGAGGGTGGCAAGGGGTGGTGGGATGTGAGGAAGAAAAAGGGCTAGGGTTGTTGGTGGATAGGGGTGGTGGGGTGTGAGGAAGATGAAGAGAAAAATTCTTATTGGCTGAAAAGAAAAAAAGTAGCCAAATTATTATTTTTTTTCTCTTTAATTTTTAACTTTTTACACGCTTTTCTTTTTTTATTTGCCACATCAGCCATTAAGGGGGTATTTAATTCACTTGAAAGTTGTTTAGGGGGTATTTGAACACCCGTGTAGTTAAAGTATTAAAGTAAGTTTTACAGCCAAGTTCAGGAGGGATTTGATGTATTTCATCTATACTAAATCATTTATATTATATCATCATCATAATAATTAATTAATATTACTAAAAGTGGAAAGATTTTAGGTTCAAAGTTAGATTACGAAAATACCTTTCACTATTTTTTAAAATTAAAAATACTTTTACTATTTTTTAAAAATTAAATATATAATGACAATTAAACTACATTGTTGTTAGATGTTACAACTTATCATTTTCCATTTATTAATAGCTTTCATTGTTAAACCTTTTAGCTTCTACCATTAAACACAATTATTTACAGTTTTTTATGTACACAATTTCTCCCTTTATAAATTGGATAAAAAATGTTAGTCCACTACACTTTATGTTTCATCATCTTTTAGTTTTTATGTAATGTAATTTTTTATTTTTTGTTCATTTTTTCTGTTATTGATATATTTAAAAAGGTTCATGTATTCCACATAAGCTTTATGAGTAATAGCTTCATGTGTTGGATAATTTTAGAGTGAGATGATATCCTCTCACTCTTTGTATTTGCTTATAACTTTCATGTGCAAGTTAGATATCATTACAGGACATTTCTGGGACTAAATTTATCATGGAAGATATGGAAAATGACATTATTGGAGACCCTTTTTGCTTTAAAACTTCCATGTGCAAGTTAGAATTTTTAATTATGTTCATTTCATTAAGGACATTTGGCAGTAGAGAAAGGCTGCTCATTTTGTTGTTTCTCAAAGGACAAGGGAGGAAAGCCATGTTTTTGCGGGGGTTTATGGAGGAGAAGGAAGAATTGAGGGGAGTGTTAAAATGATATGGTTTTCAAGAAACAATATGATGACATATGTATTTAATTATTTTTAACGTTAATTGATTTGTTATTACAAATATTTCTCTTTAACTTTCATTTTTTATAAATTTACTTTTCATAATTTTTTAAAGTTTGTGTGATTCTGATAAATAATTAATAGAACATATAATGTTGAATTGAGAATCTTGTTGCACTATCCAATTATTTATGTATACGTATTTTCTTCATTAGTTTGCTATTTTATCAGTTCAAAAATATTATTTAACTCCTTAGACATAATAAAGTGACAAATTTTACATACCATATCATGTTATTATTGTTTCAAGCAGAGATTTCGTGAATTTATACTATATAATTATTGAATGTTGTTTTCTTTACAATGTGTTGTTTTTAGTATAAATTACATTTATAGTATTTAATTACTCATTAATATTATTTTCTTTTATTTCACAATTGAAATAAACATGTAATGACACTTCCTACTTATAAATAATTTATTTTTAAAAAAAAGTTATTTAATATAATTTATTTTTATCAAATTTTTTAAGTTACATGGAATCAAGGGACGAACTTGGTAGTACACAATGGTGCTACCTTATTATCAACAAGATAAGTCTTTATAAATTTTATATAATAGAGTAAGGGTCAAACGTGCGTTGCACATTTCCAAAACTAGTATATAGAGAGAGAGACAACCACACTGGACGATAAATTAAAAAGGAATTCTAACTACGTGAAAAAATATAACTAATTAATTAGGAAATTGTGTATACTGATAAACTTTAACATGATAACAACAATAAAAAAATAACCACATATTCAGTATAATTCCACATTATGGAATCTAGAAACTACAACATGAGTGAAGTAAAAAAAATGTCACTTTCTCCCATATTTAAACTTTGAATGTATTTTGAAATATTTCAATTATATTGATAAATTTGATCTCAAAAAACAAGTAACTCAATGACAATTTGTACTAATCATTTAAAACACTTGTCTTATATTCTTTCAATTATAATTATTTACTAAAAAACTTTAATTTAGAAATATCAATTCCATTTAACAACATCGTATACTATATGATACGATACACATGTGCAACACATGTGTTATGAAACTAGTATAAAAATAAATATAAAGAAAATTATTGTAGATAAATAAAGAAAATATATAAAAATTAGTGCCTACATGCACAAAATATAGAACTAAGATGCTAATAACCATAAAATGGAAGAGCCTATAGGAATGGAGAGCTTAATAATAAATAATTACGTGAAGAAGAAATTACAACTTTATATATATATATATTTTTTAATGTATGAAAGATAATTAGGTGCAATTATATTATCTTTCCTGCAAATAATTGGGCAGAGAATATTTTCATCTCATTTTTTTTATTAAAAAAAACAGTATGAATAAAAGGGATATGAATAGTGTCTTAGTAGCCGGTTCATTACCTATGATTTAAGGAGCTTGACATTGTGGCCAAACTCCTATTGTTTCTCCAACAGCATGAATTGGAAGCTGTGAGTCCTGATGTGATTTCACAATATCAGCCCACCTCCGGTGTTACTATCATTGTAAGCTGACTCTCACACAGAGATGATAGTTGTAGCATCTGAAATCTCTGAAGCCGTGGAGTCCGATTTCATCTCCTCCTGCAGTGGTGATAGCATACTGCAAATGGAAGAGACAATACTAGAATGACCCTTGCATCACCTTTACTGATTAAAGAGGGTATTGAACTGAACATCGAGCATGGTAACAGGGCAGATCATAGGCATGGAGTAGGAACAATAATGTAACAAATTAAGCTTTGTATTGATCATCAAAGCAACTTACAAACAGGCTGTTCATGTAATCAAACAACAAACAGAAAATACAAAATAGATAATCAAAAGAAAATGACAGAACTCATATCATAAGTCCTATGATTATTTTCCTCTTCTATATATAGGCATCTTTCGTAATTTGACAAATTCCCATTTAATCACTGAGCACAAAGACATGTAACAACACAGCAGGGAAGAGACAAACACCATGTCACCAAAAGATGACATTTCTGCAATGAAGATACCATAACAAAACTTGCGGAAACTCTTTCATGTGTCAGCTCCTGGGGTAACCAGTAATCTCATAGTAGTCCTTCCCAACGATCTTAGTGAATGCATCCTATCCCTCAAATCTGAATCAGTAGTTATCAAAATCCAATCGTCATCTTCATCTTGATACTTGATTGAGAACCTTGGAAGTGATATCTTAAGCCTCTTTTCCACTTCCCCCTCCAATTCTACCCTCGTTGATGAAAGGGGGAGTAGAAATTTTATCATATCACCTCCATATGTAACCTTTAAAGTCATCACACCATCACGAGATACTCCTGTTGCAGGAGATCTTTTGTTACCCAAATATTCGCTGCCTTTTTCTTGGGAAAGAGCAGGACATTGTTGATCGCCCACATATGGTTCAGCACCTTGAAAAGATATGCCTTGGCTAACATGGACATTAACCTTTCTAGTCTTGTGATGTGGCCATCTAGAGATTTCATATTCTCTACATATTCGTTTCAGTGTTGCTCGACTAACTGCAATAAAAGAAGTCCACAAAAGGGATTTCAGTGAACCTATGCATAAATCATTTCGGTTAAAGGCATATGAGCGTACATATATATAATAACACAAAAAGAATTACGAATCACAAATGCCCTAAAGTTAGTGAATTTACCACTTAGATTTTTGGCAGCATCTTTAGGAGTCATGCCAAAATGCTGCTCCAGAATCTTGCGAGTAATCCCATGATCTTTTTCTATCCTTATAATTAATCAAATTGATTGCAATTTAATTATTTAATATAATTTTAAACCGATTGAGAACCTTGGAAGTGATATCTTAAGCCTCTTTTCCACTTCCCCCTCCAATTCTACCCTCGTTGATGAAAGGGGGAGTAGAAATTTTATCATATCACCTCCATATGTAACCTTTAAAGTCATCACACCATCACGAGATACTCCTGTTGCAGGAGATCTTTTGTTACCCAAATATTCGCTGCCTTTTTCTTGGGAAAGAGCAGGACATTGTTGATCGCCCACATATGGTTCAGCACCTTGAAAAGATATGCCTTGGCTAACATGGACATTAACCTTTCTAGTCTTGTGATTTGGCCATCTAGCGATTTCATGTTCTCTACATATTCGTTTCAGTGTTGCTTGACTAACTGCAATAAATGAAGTCCACAAACGGGATTTCAGTGAATCTATGCATAAATCATTTCAATTAAAAGGCATATGAGCGTACATATATATAATAACACAAAAAGAATTACGAATCACAAATGCCCTAAAGTTAGTGAATTTACCACTTAGATTTTTGGCAGCATCTTTAGGAGTCATGCCAAAATGCTGCTCCAGAATCTTGCGAGTAATCCCATGATCTTTTTCTATCCGCATAATTAATCAAATTGATTGCAATTTAATTATTTAATATAATTTTAAACCCACACCCAATTTAATAATTCAAACCAATGGTTGAGTGTCACGTAATTAAAAGGATTATTTAATTATTTTAAATGGTGCTCCGTTAATGAAGTGGCTAAAATTGGACCCAAAGGTGGATGTGGAGGGTATTTGTGAGCCAATAGGTGGATGGAAAGGGTATTTGGGAGCCAATAGGTGGATGAGGGGTAGTTGTGTACCATTTTCAATATTTCGAGGGTATTTTAGGCCCTTTTCTGTTTAAATATTATCATCCATAATACTACAATGTAGCATTTCTTACTAGTTTTACATTACACTGTCTATATATATCCGTAGTGGCATTTGTTGGGTATTATTTACCCTGAGTTTCTTACCATAAATAGGTTTTCCTTTTCCTAAAAAGAAAACATAATTAAAGACTTCATATTTGGCTAGTCCTTTTCTCGTAGGAAAAAGTTTAGGACTCTATAAATAGAAGTTTGTTCCTTATAACTTAATTAACATTCACAATGTAGTCTTAGAGGCTTTCAGAATTTTGGTGAGGGGAAAATTGTGGGACACAAGTGACTACACCTCTTTTTATTGCGAGTGAATTGGTTTAAGTTATTTATTGTGTACTCTTATGTTTATACAGTGGATTGCTCGTCTCCTTGTTGAATGTAGGTTTGTTGACCGAACCATGTTAAATCTGTGTCTTTTGTGTATTTCTTGCTTGTCTTATTACTCATGGTCTATCAAAGTTTGATTTGCTTGCTTCCGCATGACACCTAATTATTTCGATCCTAAGAATTGAAGCCGGGGGACACAATCTGGCTACCATTAATAGGTGGTTCCATATTACAAAAAGTGGAAGTAAAATACTATTAATTTTAATAATTGTATTAACTAAAATCTTCCTTGTGATTCCTTTTCTATATATAGGCATTTTTCGTAATTTGACAGTTCCCCATTCGTAACAACATTAATCACCTTGGTTCACTGAGCACAAAGACATGTCACACAACACAGCAGGGAAGAGAAACACCATGTCACCAAAAGATAACATTTCTGTAATGAAGATGAACACCATAACAAAACTTACAAAAAATCCTTCATGTCTCAGCTTTTGGGATAACCAGTAATCTCATACTAGTCCTTCCCAACAACCTTAGTGAATCCATACCAACCCTCAAATCTGAATCAGTAGTTATCAAAATCCAATCGTCATCTTCATCTTCATACTTTATTGAAAACCTTTCAAGTGATATCTTAAGCCTCTTTTCCACTTCCCCTTCCAATTCTATCCTCGTTGATGAAAAGGGGAGTTGGAATTTAATGATATCACCTCTATATGTAACCTTTAAAGTCATCACACTATCACAAGGTTTTCCTGTTGCAGCAGATCTTTTGTTACCCAAATAATCTGTGCCTTTTTCTTGGGAAAGAACAGGACATTGTTGATCGCTCACATATGGTTCAGCACCTTGAAAAGATACGCCTTGGCTAACATGGACATTAACATTTCTAGTCTTGTGATGTGGCCATCTAGAGATATTATATATTCTACAAATTCGTTTCAGTGTTGCTCGACTAACTGCAATAAAAGAAGTCCACAAAAGGGATTTCAGTGAACCTATGCATAAATCATTTCAGCTAAAGGCATAGGAGCGTACATATATATAATAACACAAAAAGAATTATGAACCTCAAATTCGCTAAAGTTAGTGAACTTACCATGTAGACTTTTGGCAGCATCTTCAAGAGTCATGCCATAATGCTGCTCCAGAATCTTCCGGGTAATCCCATGATCTTTTTCTATCCTTTGTATTATGATGTTCTTCTGTGAATGGATTTTCTCGCTGTTAGTTGTTGCTCCACGGGCAAAGTTACTTTCTCTGTTTATAGCTTCAGCTTGAAACGATTGTCTGACATATCTAAATCATTATGCTCCACTTTGTCATTATTCCTTGCATTGCCCGCATTAATTAATTTTTAAATTTGGTTGCTCAAAGTGTGAACCAAGTTGCATCATTTCAAATGTATCCTCAATGTGGTCATCATGTGCTACATCCACATTAACCGTTCCATTGTTTGTCACAGCTTCCTCTATTGGATGAGGAAGTAACGGATAAACCTCCACTGTCCGCTCACAGTTGAGTGAGTCGCGCTTGAGTGATGAACAAGAAGGAACCAGTAGTGCAGCAGCAACATTATTCTCCATGTTCTGTAAATTTGACTGTTCACAAAAATAATCAATTTCTGTTGTTTCTCCTCCATCCTGATGTGATTGAACACTCGGCAGAGGTTGGCCGATTTCTGTTGTTTCCCCTCCATCCTGATGTAATTGAACACTCGGCAGAGGTTGGCCAATTTCAAAGGAGTCAAGTTCATCACTCAGGGAAACTTTAACAACTTCAACGAGCATCCTCTGCCCTAGTTCTTTTCCAGAAGCAACTATGAAACCTGGAAGTTGTTCGTTCATTGTGGATAAAAGCGTATTTAAGAAAGTCTTTGTATCTCCAACAACCATTTCATTGAGTGGCAGAAAATACTCAACCACAGAAACAATATTGTTGGCACATTTGCTTTGCAAACAAATTGCAAAACTCTGGGTCAATCTAGCTTTTCGTGCACTAGGCACCAAAGGGTATTCATTGAAGCTTAATAGAGTAACATCTTTGCAAAAGCATGAACCTTGGGATGCAAATGCCCTCCCGACCAATGCCTTACCGCTCTCAATAAAACAGGCCTCAGAAACATCTTCAAACTCATGATACATTGAACTCGAATGTTCATAGATGGAGGCGCCAGCACAACACAGGACTTTTGAAGAGCCGGATTGAGAATAAGGAATCCAAATTTGAACAAAGGGTAAACTGTGTATTTTAAGGATCTCATATAACCCGATCTCTAGTTCGACAAGTCTATCATCGACCAGCGGCTGTAATATGATAAGATAAGCTATGAAATTAGTGGGACATATATATTAGAGCAATGGAAATAAAAACGAGAACAGTCTCTGATCTCCTTTTCTTTTACTTTTATTTATGTTGCCTGGTTTCACAAAACTTAAAAAAACAACAACACCATACCTCTGAAAGTCCAAAAAGCATGTCCCTTGAGTTACAAATGCTATACAACCCAAATGATTTGGAATTCAACCCCTATGATGGAAAAACAAACAAGGATTATCGACTTCTTCAAACAGTAAATACAGAATATAAACAAAAGTAATTAACCAATGTCCTTTGGTTGAAATCCAACAATTTAGACATGTATTCGCACAACCAAAAGAATGGGTGGCACACTTGTTTTTTGTCTAAATTCAAGCATATGACCATCCCTCCAACCTCATCTATCTTCCAGGAAAGTGTTGACTTCAAGTCTATGGCCTAACTCCTACAGATATCATGATGAAGACAGAAAGTGATCATCCTAGCCAGAATATATTTAAGGTAAGCCTCATACAACAACAACAACATATCTAGTGTAGTCCCATACAATGGGGTTTGGGGAGGGTAGTGTACACAGACCTTACCTCAACCTCAAAGGTGAGATAAAGAGGTTGTTTTTGATAGACCCTCGGCTCAAGGAAAAAACAGGCTAGGAAAAGACATAATGAAAGTACAATAGACAAAAGATAGTAACAAAACAATAGATAGGAACATAATAGTACTACAACAAAAAGACTAACTAAAAAACAAACTACATGAAATAACAAATAGTCATAGAAATCGGAGAACAAGAGAGTAGTCCTATGACTACTCAGTAGGGCAACAAGCACTCCTAACTACTAGTATGGACATTCTCCAACCTACCAACCTTCTACCCTAATTTGTGTCTTCCACACCTTCCTATCTAAGGTCATGTCCTCAATAAGCTGTAATTGTGTCATATCCTATCTAATCACCTCTCCCGGTACTTCTTTGGTCTACCTCTACCTTTTCTGAATCCATCCATAACCAACCTCTCACACCTCCGCACTGGGGCATCCATGCATCTCCTCATCACATGCCCGAACCATCTCAACCTCGCTTCCCGCATCATGTCTTCTACCGAAGTCACCCCCAACTTTTCAAGGATATCCTCATTTTAAATTCTATCTCTCATAGTATACCCACACATACATTGCAACATCCTCATCTCTGCCACTTTCATCTTCTGAATGTGAGAGTTCTTGACTGACCAACATTCTACACCATACAACATAACTGGTCTAACTACCACCCTAGAGAACTTCCCTTTGAGTCCATGTGACACCTTCTTATCACAAAGACTCCAAATGCGAGCCTTCATTCCCTCCACCTTGCACCAATATAGTGGGTGCATCCTCGTCAATCTCTCGTTATCCCTAGATAATCCACCCAAGATACTTAGAACTACCTCTCTTTTGGATGACCTATGTATCAAGTCTAACTTCCACATTAGCCTCATGTGTCACATCATTAAAGTTGCACTCCAAGTATTTAATCTTGGTCCTTCTCAACCTGAACCTAGACTCCACTCCAGGGTCAATCTCTAAACCACTACCGCTAAAACAAGGTGAAATCACTACTACCACACAAGCAGGAAATGGCAAGTAAAACTAATACCGCACAAGATTCTAAGAAGAACTAAAGTCTGAAAACTAGAGAGCAGACAAGAAAGCCAGACAGCAAATGGAACCAACCAGCAAGAGGCAGACTAGTAACTAGTTGTAAATCTAAGTAACAATGACCCGTGTACTACTCTAATTAGAGAAAACCAAGTACAAGAAATTTGTGATATTTAGACTCAGCCAACCACTAATACTAAATATAAATTTGTGATACAGAAACACAAGAGCAAGCAGCAATATATATATCTACTAGGGTCGAATATAAAGAATCGACCAGTGCAACCAGAGGTACCAACTTCAGCAGGTAGAACCTGTGTGAAGGGAGTAGATATCAATGTGTTGTTGTTATTGTTCTAGACGAAAACGATTTGTACTCTCCTACACGCATTGGCGCTGCTGTCTCTTGAAATTACTGGTCGCAGGCTGGAGTTGTCTCAGGGGGTGGGGTTGAGGGTGGGTAAGAAGACATTCTAAGTTGAGCGTTAGAAGAGAGAGAAAATTCCATGCTAGTCGATTCAAAAAAGGCTGACAGCCAGAAAGCAATCGAAAAACTGCAGCTATTCAACATTTGAGCATTCTAAAAATAAAATAAAAGAAGAGATGAGCAAATACCTTAATAAGTTGGGGAAGACGTAGAGCTGATTTTGTAGATACAATCTCAAGTACACCAAGGTACCGCTGATCATGGAGGTTGAACACTGGAATTGCATAATAAGAATGGATTCCCAATCGAATTCCACTTTGAAGCAGTGGAAACTCTGCAGCGGAGTAACTTGGGAGGTCGGGGTTACATTCTGGCGAGCAACTTTTGGAAACTCGTCCAAGTAGACCTTCCTTGTACTCATCAATTGGAATCAAAGTATTGAGACAGAACCTCCTGTATGAACACAACCTCTTATCAAGTTCCTTACTGAAAACAAATAGTTGATCTGCAGTGGACAGGAAATTCGATCCGTTGACCTTGATGGGTGCCCAGAATTGAACCAGAGAAATATGTGGACTCCACATTTTCTCAAGAACAGATTTGATCCTCAATTTCACCATTACAGAACTGGAAACAACAGAATCAGCAGCAGCAGCAGCTGGATCATGAAGATAAGATTCAAAACAAAAAACTGACAAGTGAAGCAAAAATAGTTTGATATTCACACCTGAACTCACACATGATAGGGGAAATTGATCGCTGGTACTGCAACTCATCGTTGTGTTTTATGCTCCAAAATGCCCAGCCATTACAGTTCAGTTGATACCAGTCCAGTTGACAGGGCATTACGGCACATACCTCTGAAGCTTGATGAAGAAGATGCTCCATAGAGGAGAATTTCACTGCCTTTTGCCCCTCTTCTCTGCTGCTTATATAGGGGCCACTTGCTTTTTGTTCTCTACACTAATTTACTGTGAGCACACAAAATACACGCTTTTGTGGATGGGTGCAAGAAAGTATCTCCAAAAAACCACAAATTTAATTTGTGGATGGGTGCAAGAAGCTCAAGAGGTTAAAGAGGCTCCGCGTTTTGTGGCAATACATAAAAAAATATACTGTAGTATCCACGCTGTAGCCACAGTAGAAATTGCAACAGGAGAAAGAAAGGCAAAGAGTTATAGAATTTGTTCTTTATTGAATTTATAAAAAGCATCCATAATTCTCAATTTGTATGACAGTGACACTCTTTCAAATAGTAAGAAAATTCACTTCATACTTCAAGTTTATCATTGTACATTTATTTAGTAACTATTATTTTAAATTCAAGTTTTCAATAAATTTAGTTTTAAATTTGTGAATTCAGTTAACTATTTTTACATGAAATATAAATGGGTGTTACATATTTTTATGTCATAATTAAATATTATTCAAATATTATTACCATCTACAGTAAAATCACGCTAAATTAATACTCCCTCCGCTTCAAATTAATTGAATTGTTGAGACATTTTTCAAATTAATTTAATTGTTCAATTTTCAAGACCACTTTTAAAATGTTCTTCTAATTTTACCCTTCATTAGTTAGTATTGAAATTAGTTATTAATTAATGTTTAGTTATTTTAATCATAAATTTGACAATAATTAATAAGGATAAAACTGAAAAATTATTTTCTAATTTATGTCTTAGTCTCCTTTTCTTAAAGAATGTGAAACACCACAAAAATTTAATTAATTTAAAATAGAGAAAGTACTCGGTAAATTAATAATCTAAATGATAAGATATGTAACCCTTTCTTCATCTGTTGTGGTGAGCATTATGTTTAGGGAAAGAAAGTAGGTAACTTTACATTGTATGAAAGTGAACAAAATGAAATGTATTGCACTTTATCTACTACCCTCTCTGTCTAATTACTTATTCGCTTTTGAATTGACACGCCTATTGAGAAAATAATAATTGACATAGTGAATTTACCATTTTACCCTTATTAATTGTGAAGTGGGTGAATTAAAAACTTAATATTTTTAAGAAGTTCTACCTTTTTCAAAGTAATTACTTGAATGTATAATAGATAAAAAAAAACATTGTCCTTTCTAGATTTGTTAAGATAGACAAGTAATTAGGGACAACTAAAAAATGAAAAGTGGACAAGTAATTAGGGACAAGGGAGTAGCATTCAATTTAAAGTAGTGGAAGAAACTTTACAATATTAATGTAGTAATTGTTACAATATGATTGTTGTGATTTACTCCCTCTGTCCCTAGTTACTTGTTCACTCTTCTTTTTATGGTTGTTCCTAATTATTTGTCTATTTTGACAAATTAAGAAAGGACAAAAAAAAATTATTTATTATATCCTCAATTAATTACTTTGAATTTTTTTTTTGAAAATCTTAAATTTTTAATTCATCCACTTCATAGTTAATAGGGATAAATTGGTAAACTCATTATGTCAATCATGATTTTCTTAATAGGTGTGTCAAATTAAAAGTTGACAAATAATTAAAGACACAGGCAATATTAGACTTCAAAAATTTCACTTTTTCTTTTATATATTGTATATAGACACTCATGAATTAATTATTGCCCTTTTATCTTCCACCACTATAGTACCATAAGTTATTTATTCTCCCACGTTGTGTGATTTTATTATTTTTCTATTATATTAGAAGAGTCGGTAAAATTATTGGTATCAACATGTCTCCTAGGAATTGAAGGGTATTTTGGTCATTTAAATTGTAATTGAGCAATTGCATTTAGGGCTGTTCAAAATCGATAATCTGAATCTAAAAAAAAATTATTGGTTTATCAATAATGAGTTATTGGTTTAATGATTTTAATAACGATTTTGATTTTTTTGTTATCGGGTTATCAGTTCTTAACGGTTTAAGGTTTTTTCTTAATGGGTTAACCGATAACCCAATAGTAAGTTAAATAATTATATTTATACCATTTTGTATATAAAATCCTTGACTTAGAGTTTGATTTCCTACTTTTATTTTTTGTTGTCTCAAACTCTTGATTATTCTACAATATAAAAGTGTTTGCTTTTGAACAAGATCTAACTTATGAACTCATGTGCATGGTTTATTTGGTTTGTCACCTTGTTTCTAAGTGATTTTAAATGATTTTTTTTGTGTCAAATCTTAACGGTTAAATCGATAACCGAACCGATAACTATCAAAAACCGATAAACCAATAACCGATAAGTCAATATCTTAATAGTTCTATAATGGTTTAGCATCTCTACAACCAGGGCTGACTCAACAAGATTTGGAGCCTAAAGCCAAATCTTAAAGAGGGGCCCTAATATTTTTTTTAAAAAAAAATTTATAAAAAAAAAAGAGATAAGGGTCTAAAAAATACCCTAACTTTGGTCTAATTTGTTGTTGCGATACTAAACTTTCATGAGAACATATTACCTCTCTAGACTATTTAATACCGTATTTTAAACGTATATATTTTCCCACGTGGACATAAAAAATAATGCAAAATTATAAATAGTAATGTCGTCCACGTGGGCACATATATACCTTTAAAATACACGATTAAATAGTTCAGGGGGGTAAAAAAATACACTATTAAATAGTCTAGGGAGGTAATAGGTCCTCATGAAAGTTTAGTATCGCAACAGCAAATTCGACTAAAGTTGAGGTATTTTTCAGACCCTTATCCCTAAAAAAAATCATCATATATACTTTATTTAAAATCTACTTTTCTAGCCTTTTTAGATGCAAAGTTATTAATTATTATTTTATAATCGATATGTTTTAATAATTCCTTTTCAATTGATAATATAGTTAATCCATCAATATCTCTTGAGACATTGTTGATCTAGATAAGACTTTATCAATTTTCGTTTCGAAAAACTTCTTTCGGCTGAGGCACCGTGAATTGTTAACATTATTCTATAAGCAATACTTTTTTATTCAGAATTTTTTATTTTTTGTTAAAAAAATCTATCAAGGGCTCCTTTTTGGGATTTATTTAATTCTTCAAGTTTTCTCTTTATCTCTTTTTTTGTCAAATCGAAATCATATTTTCTAGTTGACATATTTAAATTGAATAATTTTAGAACAATTAAAACGACGACACACTTATTATTATATATCTTGTCGAATTATAATGTAACTATCTTTTGCTTTCATTAGTAGAATTTATTTCATTGATTTTCTTGTGTATTTAATATTTTATATTTTTGACACTCCTTAATAAAATTCTGACTTATCACCGGTACACTTACCACTAATTTATAGGCGGGTGCAAGTGGCTCAAGAAGCTCAAAAGGTTCAAGAGGCTCCGCGTTTTTTTTTTGTTCGAAATACATAAAGTAAACTGTACTACATTTTTCCACGCGGTAATTCGTGTGGAAATTGCCAAAGGAAAAAAAAAAATGGCAAAAAGTTGTGGAGTTGGAATATAGACATCTTTCCATGAGCCCAAACGTAATTTGATAATTCCGCATTCATAATAGCAGTGTTTTAAAAAACCCTGTTGGGATTCGTCTCGGGACTCGTCCTAGGGTGGAACTTTAGCAAAACGCCTCGAGACTCAAGTGTAGGGCTTAGTTCCGTAAGACTTATGCCCTAGGCCCCCAACTGTACACCCTAAGCACGCCCAACACTCAAAACTCAAGGCTTGCCTAACAGATCTTACACAGTGTTAAAATATTTAGTTAAGATTGTTGACCCTCATAATTTTTGAATAATTGAATGATACATAATAATTTTTAATCTATGGAGAAAAAATTGAGAATAACTCAAATAACAAGTTTTAGTATCGCATCTTTCCTATTTGGTAACTATATTACGTAACATTTCTTTTATAAATAGGTCACGAAAAATTTTACTTTTTCAGTTATCATTGGTCTTCATGATTTTGTCATCAATCTCAAAATTATTATATTTTATTTAGCTATTTGAAAGTAATTTTATTTTTATTCATGATGGGTGATGTTTTTATTATAATGCTAGTAAGATTATTAATTATTTTCTTTTAAGGGGGTAAATCGTATAGTATGATAAAATAATATTTTTGAGAGATAATGATTCTTTTATTATTAGAAAGTTAAGATATTAGATTATTTATACTTGTATAATCATGTTAGAACTTTTATTTTCTAGTATTAGTTTATTTAATCACATTTGTAATTATTTCAAACTATTGATTTATTTTTATAATTTTGTGTTATTATATTATTATATTTTAATATAAATAAAAAATTTAAAGATCCATAGGGCTTATTCCCCACGTCTCGAAGCTTGTGCCTCACCCTATACTAGGGCTTGTTTGGATTGACTTTTGGCTTATAATGGCTTTTGGCTTTATTTTTGTTATTTTGGCTTTAAAATAAGTGCTTATAAGCATTTTTTAACTTTACCCGAACACTTCAAAACTGCTTAAAAGCTATTTTGACTTAAAAGCACCTAAAATAAGTCAATCCAAACGGGCACTAAGTAAAATGCCTCGCCTCACGCTTAAAACACTGCATAATAGCATTAACCACCTTGGTACACTGAGAACAAAGACATGTCACAACACCTCAGCCTCAGGGAAGAGACAAACACCATATCACCAAAAGATAACACACTTTCGGAAAATCCTTCATGAGTCAGCTTCTGGGTTAACCAGTAATCTCATAGTAGTCTGTCCTGACAATCTTAGTGAATGCATACCATAGCTCAAATCTGAATCAGTAGTTATCAAAATCCAATCGTCATCTTCATCTTCATACTTAATTGAAAATCTTTGAAGTGATATCTTAAACCTCTTTTCCACTTCCCCCTCCAGTTCTACCCTCGTTGATGAAAAGGGGAGTTGGAACTTAATGATATCACCTTTATATGTAACCTTTAAAGTCATCATCACAAGGTTTTCCTGTTGCAGCAGATCTTTTGTGACAAATGATGTGTGCCTTTTTCTTGGGAAAGAGCAGGCCCACATATGGTTCAGTAGCTTGAAAAGATACCCCTTGGCTAACATGGAAATTAACCTTTCTAGTCTTGTGATGTGGCCATCTAGTGATTTCATATTCTCTACATATTCGTTTCAGTGTTGCTCGACTAACTGCAATAAATGAAGTCCACAAAAGGGATTTCAGTGAACCTATGAATAAATCATTTCGGTTAAAGGCATAGGAGCATACATAATAACACAAAAGGAATTAAGAACCTCAAATGCGCTCAAGTTAGTGAACTTACCACGTAGATTTTTGGCAGCATCTTCAAGAGTCATGCCAAAATGCTGCTCCAGAATCTTGCAAGTAATCCCATGATCTTTTTCTATCCTTTGTATTGCGTTGTTCTTATGTGAATGGATATTGTCGTTGTTAGTCGTTGCATTTGCCGCAGAATTAATTTCAAAATTTGGTTGCTCAAAGTGTGAATCAAGTTGCGTCATTTCACTTGTATCTTCAATATGGTCATCATGTGCTACATCCACGTTACATGTTCCTCTGTTTGTCACAGCTTCCTCTATTGGATGAGGAAGTAACGGATGAACTTCCACTGTTTCTTCACAGTTGAGTGAGTCACGCTTGTGTGATAAACAGGAAGAAACCAGTAGTGCATTAGCACCATTATTCTCCCCGTCCTGTAAATTTGACTGTTGACAGAAAGAATCAATTTCTGTTGTTTCTCCTCCATCCTGAAGTGATTGAACAGTTGGCAGAGGTTGGCCAATTTCAAAGGAGTCAAGTTCATCACTCGGGGTAACTTTAACAACTTCAACGATCAACCTATGCCCTAGTTCATTTCCAGAAGCAACTATGAAACTGGGAAGTTGTTCTTTCATTGTGTATAAAAGCATGTTTAAGAAAGTCTTTGTATCTCTAACAACCATTTCATTGGGTGGCAGAAAGCACTCAACTACGCAAATAAAATTGTTGGCACATTTACTTTGCAAACAAATAGCAAAACTCTGAGTGAATCTAGCTTTTCGTGCACTAGGCACCAAAGGGTACTCTTTGATGCTTAATTGAGTAACATCTTTGCAAAAGCATGAACCTTGGGATGCAAATGCCCTCCCCACCAATGCCTCACCACTCGCAATAAAAACAGACCTCAGAAGCATATTCAAACTCATTATACATTGAACTCGAATGATCATTGATGGCAGCAGCATGATTCAAGACTTTCAAAGAGGCAGATGAAGAAAAAGGAATCCAAATTTGTGCAAAGGGAATCCAACTATGTCTTTCAAGGATCTCATATAACCCGCCCTCTATATTGTCAAGTCTATCATCATCCAGCGGCCATAAAAATAATAAGATAAGCTATGAAATTAGTGGGACTGATCTCTTTTTTTTAACTTATATTTATTTTGCCAAAATAAAAAGGGCAACAACACCCTACCTCTAAAAGTCCAAGAAGTATGTTTATTGGGTTAGGAAAGTACAACCCAACTGATTCGAAATTCAACCACTATGATGGAAAATTAAACAAGGATTATCGGCTTGTTCAAACGGAATATAAACAAAAGTGAATAACCAATGTGGTTGAGCATTCTAAAAATAAATTGAAACAAGAGATGAGCAAATACCTTAATAAGGTTAGGAAGACAAAGAGATGGTTGTGTAGATACAATCTCAAATACACCAAGGCACCGTTGATCAGGGAGTTTGAGCAGTGGAAATGCATAATAAGAATGTAATCCCAAGCGAATTGCAGTTTGAAGCAGTGGAAACTCTGCAGTGGAGTAGCTTTTGACGTTGGAGTTATATTCTGGCAACCATCTTCTGAAAACTCACACAGGGGGGGCAAGTAGAGCTTCCTTGTAGTAGTCAATGGGAATCAAAGTATCGAGACAGAGCCTCCTGTATGGAGAAAGCCTCTTATCAATTTCCTTATTGAAAACAAATAGTTGATCCGCAGTGGACAGGAAAGTCGATCCATTGATCTGGATAGGTGACCAGAATTGAACCAGAGAAATATGTGGAATCGACATTTTGGCCATAAGAGATTTGATCCTCAATTTCACCATTGCAGAGGTGGAAACAACAGAATCAGCAGCAGCTGGATCAAGAAGATAAGATTCAAAACAAAAAAACTGACAAGTGAAGCAAAAATAGTTTGATATTCACAACTGACTCACAGATTGTTTGCTGGTACTGCAACTCATCGTCGTGTTTTATGCTCCAAAATGCCCAGCCATTGGGCTTTAGTTGACACCAGTCCCGTTGACAAGGCATTACTGAACATACCTCTGAAACTTGCTGAACAAGATGCTCCATACAATACAACAGAATTCCACTACCATTTGCCCCTTTGTGCTCCTGCTTATTTTCCACACTTGCTTTTGTTTTTGACACAAAATTAGACCTGCTCATTTACACCCGCGTTTTTGTGGAAATACATTTTCCCACTTTCTAGCCACTGTGGGAATTGACAAAGCAAAAAGTTGTGGAGTTGGCACTACTTATTCTTAATTAAATTTAAATATAGTCATGTCATAACTAAATATTATTCAAATATCATTAAAATTTAGTCTCAAACTTTACACGTTGTTTCGATTGGGTCCCAAAAACCAGGGAAACGAGTGCGCCAAACGAGTTAAAATTCCACCAAGTTCACAAATATCAGTATGAACTAATTCTAATAAATTTATTTTTCTTTCAACTTGAAAATAAGAGCTTTTTGTGATTTTGACTTTACTACAAGCCTCACATTTTTCAAAATTATTTTTAATCACTGGGATTAATCCTACACTACTCATGATTCCAACATAACGATCATTAATGTGACACAAACGAGCGTGCCAAAAATTGGTAGAAGAAGGCATATAAACAGAACTAGAAACTTTATCCATTTCAACATTCAGTTTGAACATCCCATTACAAGCATACCCTTTTCCCACAAAAATACCCTTCTTCACAATTACATATTGATCAGATTCAATAATCTGTTTAAAGCCTGCTTTATTAAGAAGAAAACTAGACATCAATTTTTTTCACATGAAAGGAGTATAAAGTACATCTTTCAAAGTTAACACCCTTCCAGAGGTAAAACACAATTCTACTTCTTTCGTTCCAAGCACTTGAGTAGTGTGTGAATCACCAAGCATGATGGTTTTGGGCTCCTAAAAATGAGTATATTTTTTAAACTAATCTCTGTCATAACAGACATGACGGTTTACACCAGAATCAGCCCACCATCCATCAACACTCTCAACTATGTTTAGGTCTATAATAACCGCCACAAAAGGTTGTCCGATAACGTTTTCCTGAGGTGTAGGACCACGTTTCCAGAATCTGCAAAATCGAGCAATATGCCCACTCTTGCCACAAACAAAACATGGTCTCTTATCTTGAATTTGTTGGTTTTATCCATGGTTATTTTCACCACTATTTTTCCTGGGAGGTTACCATTATTTTTCTTGAATTTCTTCTTCTTAGACTTCAAAAAAGTATTTTTGTGAGATTCAGGAGTAGCATTATTTGAAGTAATTAAATTTACCTTCGTTGTGATGTTGCTTCTTCAGATTGTAAAAGTGCATCTTGGCCTCTTGTCTCCTCTTCCGTACGGATTTAAATTATCAACATCTCAAGAGAGGTCTCCTTTTGTTTGTGGCGTATAATTTTTTGAAATTCCTTCCAAGAAGGTGGAGGTTTATCTACAATGCCACAAACAATAAGTTTATCTCCAATTTTGACCTCCTTGGGCCTAAGCTCTTATAAAGCCTTGAGCTGGTCTACCACTGATTTGTTGTCCACCATTTAAGAAAAACGAAAAAATCTACTAGCCTCATATTTTTTTGCTCCAACCTCTTCGGTATCATACTTACTCTGCAATGTTTTCCAAATTTTCTTTGCACTAGAGTAAGTTCTATCATAATAATCATAAAAATTATCAGATAGACAATTAAGAATATAATACCGACATTTATAAAAATCACCATGATACTTTTCCACTTTCTCTAGATGAGAAATATTTTCATTATCATTCATAGAGGTGATGTCAACTTTATTAGGATTATTCTCCGTTAACACATAAGAAACATTGAGAAGACTTAAGTAGAAAAGCATTTTACCCTTCCATCTCTTGAAATGGTTATAATTGAGCCAAAATGGCTTGTTAAGGTATCCCATCTCAACATCCGTGGTTTTTTCAATTGTAGCCATTATGATATCTCCTTAAAATTGTTAGTGAAAATTACAATATTACAAGATTACAATTGAAAATAAAATGAAGAAATAAAATCTCTTCAGGCTGAGGCGCGGATATCTCGCTCTCTTTAAGGAGATTCAAATCCAGTGCAGCAATTGTTTTCACTGGTCCAGCAGTAGTCATTCTTGACTTGTCCCCTCCAAGGTACAACAACTTAATCACAAAGTACAACTCAACAAACTCTGTACAAGAGTTGAGTCCAAAGCTCCACAAAAAGAACACCTCCCATCAACTAATAAAAACTCTCTTTTTGACTAAGTTTATGCACTCTATATTTTCTTATGTTCCCAAAATAAAAGAAGAGCACCACTATTTATAATTGAAGAAATCTTCCTAGCAATGAACAAGAAGATAATGGGGTAGTAAATAGTGAAGATAAATGGCCTAGAGGTTACATATGTTACAAAGAATAATGAGTGAAATAATGTGAGGGCATCCAATGCCACTAACGTGCAAAATGAAGAGTTGTGACATTTTTAAATGGTTGTGACTTTTCTGATAAAGCACAATAAACACATGTTCACAGTTCATACTTCATACTAACCTTTTTTGGCCAATGATAAGATTCCCGGAGAATAGTGAAGATTCCGAGCATTTGAAGGGAAAGTTCACCTTCCATGCAATCCCAATGAACACAAAATGAGCTGATTGAGTTCATGAGAGACCCAGCATGTAGATATATCAATTTGTTCACTATTTGCCAAGTCGTGAATGATTCTGAAAATTTGCACAACAGTTCACGAGTATCTTTATCATAAATTCATAAAAAGAAAAAATTATGAAGCACAGATCTGCAGTACAACAAAAACAAATGGACTATCCACTGGATCATCTTCTACGCCTTGATGGACCACCAGATTTTTCTAAAGTTAAATAATACGTATCAAAACCAACATTTGTGAAAGACTCCATAGCTAACGTTGGTTGTCACTTGTCAACATCCACAATCTCAAAATTCAGATTATGTGCAGTGCTGTAAGTGATGAGAAAAATTCGAAGCCGTGGAGTCCGATTACATCTCATCCTGCAGTAGTGATCATACGGCAAATGGAAGAGACCATACTAGAATGACTCCCTTGCATCACTTTCACCCAATCTTGCAGTGCCTTCACTGATTCAAAGAGGGTGTTGAACTGCACATCGAGCATGCTAACAGGACAGAGAGGCATGGAGTAGAACAATAATGTAACAAATTAAGCTTTGTATTGATCATCAAAGGAACTAATTACAAATAGATTGTTCACGCAATCAAAGAGCAAATGGAAAATAGATAAGGGAGATTCCAGACTATTATTATGAAATAGCTAATGAAAAGAAAATAACATAACTCTTACACCTTGTTTGGATGGTTGTAACCAGCTGTATTGTATTGTAATGTTAGTTTAAATGCCCTCCCAACCAATGTCTTACCACTCTCAATAAAACAGACCCAGAAGTATATTCTAAGTCATGATACATTGAACTCAAATGTTTATTGATGGAGGCAGCAGCACAATACAAGACTTTTAAAGAGGCAGATTGAGAAAAAGGAATCCAAATTTGAGCAAAGAGTAAACTATGTCTTTCAAGGATCTCATATAACTCGTCTTGTATATCGTCAAGTCTATCATTAACCAGCGGCTATAAAAATGATAAGATAAGCTATGAAATTAGTAGGACTGATCTCTTTGTTTTACTTTCATTTATTTTGTTTAGTTTTGCCAAAATCAAAAAGGCAACAACTCTAAAATTCCAAGAAGTATGTTTATTGGGTTAGGAATGTACAACTCAACTAATTCTGGAGCAGCGTTTTTGTCACGACCCGAGCCTACACCCTGGACGTGGCCGACACTCGAGAACCATTGTTGGTCCCCAAGCGAACCATCATCATGGCTGACTACAAGCGGAAGACTAACTCAAGCATACATAAGCATCAAATTGGAAGAAATGTTTAAAAACAGCTTACTAAATCTCAAAACTTTGTTGAATATACCGAGTATGAATCATAAGTTAAAATAAAACATTTGAAAACTGAAAGACTCTACAAAACTGTTTATCTATGAAGCCTCTACTATATATATATGAGTTCGGGACAAGACCCACGACTACTCAAAATGTTACTAATACTAACAACTCATAAAACTGGAGTCCTCCGAAAGCAAGGAGATCTTACTCAAAAGTTGGCGAGAAGACGAAGTGATCTCAACGAACTCTTGTTGAGGATCCTAAGAACCTATATCAGCATCATTAAAAGATGCAGGTCGAATGACATTAGTACATTGAATGTACGAGTATGTAATATAGCTGAATAACAAGCAACTGAATGAAAGGACTGCAATAGATATAGATATATACTCAACTGAATGCAAATAAATAAAGGGGTGAAATCATTAAAACTTTACAAAAATACCTACTCATCTATGAACTTAGCATATTAAGTGATATAATAAAAATACGCTTTTAACTCTATCTGGGAGATTCTCTAACCGACAACCATCACTATGAGCTACGTGATGATACAACGTCTCACCCACGCTGCCAGAACTGTCTTATAGCTTGTCGGGGTATAGAACACCTCAACTAAGTGGATCCGTTAAGCTCTGCCCAAAGGCACTAAGGATTCATCTAAAAAGTATGATTTTTTACCCATGTTGGCATATATGGTTTATGAGGATTTTGAGTTGTCTGAACTCATCCTCATATCGGTGCTCAATACTACTCCCAATAATATACTCATGCTCAAATGTATAAAACACTCTTTCTCTGTTTTGAGATAATTACTCAAAATAACCACTTAAAAAAGGTAATGCTCTGAAATAGATTCTCAAAATAGAGTTCATGCTGAAATATAGACATGAACGAATCAACTCAAGGATCTCAATAACAATATAGAAAACTCAATACTCAGAACTCAACGATACTTCTCATCTCAAGAATACTCAATTCATAGGTTCATGTTGAAATATAGACATGAACGAATCTACTCAAGAATATTAATGCATAACATATAGCAATTCAATAATTAGGAATATAATTTCAAAAAGAATCAGGAACTCAAGAACTCAAAATCAACTCTAGAAACTTAGATTACTCTTTTACTAATTTGAAAGTAGATGTAGGGCGTGAGGAGGAACTAGTCCAACACTATAATAGCCTTTCATACCTGGAAAGAACAAAGTCCTTAGCGAAATCGATGAATATCGAAGAACGATAGAAAATCCTAGTTTTTCTCCTCTTGAATCCTTGCTTTAAGTCTTTGAAGTGTGAACGTAAAATAATGTTTTAACATTGTTTAGACCTTACTTAGGTGAAAAAAAGTCGTGGGTTGGGCTTAGAAAGGGTGAGAAAAGACAAAACTACCCTTCTTAAAACTGGCGAAAAAACTTTCTATGGGTCATGGTTTTACCCATGAACTGTAGATCTCATCCGTGGATTTTATATTGAGTTTTTAAGGCTCAAAAGTCCATTTACGGGTCCAAACGACGGCTCGTAGGTCCACCTACGACCTGTCGGTTGGGTATGCAGGATTTGGGTCCCAAAAGTTGACCCTCAATATTTTGCCGACGACCTGCAGGACGGGTCGTCGTTCAACCTACGGCTCGTCGCTTGGGATCATCGTTCACAGACTCAAAAAACTCTCTAGTTTGACAGACTTTGGTAAAATGGTCATAACTTTTTACTCTGAACACGAAATGAGGCAAACTTGGTGGCGTTGGAAAGAGGACTCAAAGACCTTTAATTTGGTAGGTCATAGGCCACCTAATTCATTATGTGCTGAGAGATATGATCGTTTGAAGTTAACTAAAGTAGAATCTTATGTCAAAACTTAATCAGAAATGAAGATTTCAACTCAACTTTGTGCTAGGAGTTTCTAGTGACCTTAATTGATATCCAATATCATTCCCACACTAAAGAATTTACCTTTACGCATATAGTCAATTTAAGAATCACCCGATACGACCTTACATGTAAATGAAGAATAGTTCGAGTCTTGATTTATAAATTTTTGGGGTGTTACAATTTTGACATCCGCAAAAACCACAAGAAACTAACTTACGCCTAAAAAGGCTAAAACAAGCTCGGAACCTCCCAAAAATCAACCAAGACATCACCTAGGCCTAAAATCACCCCCGAAACCAACAGAACTCTCAGAATTTCGATCTGAGCATCCGAACCCCGAATATTGACCAAAGTCAACCCAAAGGCTAAAATTCCACAATTTCACAACTTAGGACCTCAAATCCTCAAAAAGACTCGGAATCAGAAACCAACAACTCTAGCAAGTCAGATTTCACATTTTGGGACTGATGGAATCGATGGAATTCCATTCCGACATTCGAAACTCCAAAAGACACCGAAAACCACTTTCTTAACAACTTAGCCTTTCAAACTCAAAACTTACCAAATTCTCAACTTTTCAAACTCATTCATAAAAGACTCGGGATCAATATTGAGAGGGCAAAATGATAATTTCACGGAACTTTCCAAAAATGACCGACCGGGTCATTATAATGATAAGGGAGAGGTTTGGGGAAGAAATATGTGATCATGTGAATACTAATTTGTGTATTGGTCTATCTTCTAATGAAAGGGACAAACCATGGTGGATGCCCAACAGTAAAGGAAACTTCACTGTTGGAAGTGCTTGGGAAATGTTGAGAAAAAGGAAGGACAACCAGCAGGATATGATGATCATTTGGGAAAAAGGAATTCCTTTAAGAGTTTCTTTTCTTCTATGGAGAATGTAGTTTAAAAGAATACCCCATTGGAGAGGTATTAATTAGGTGCAGAATTGTTGACTCTGTTACCTGTGTTTGTTGTAACAGAAACTTTTGATCATTTGTTTGTAGCATGCCCAGATGCCAATTTTCTATGGAGAACTCTATCAAGATCTGCAGGGATACAGGGACCTTATATACAGCTGAAACAAACACTTGAAAAATGGTGGGGGTGCTGATTGTAATGTTAAACTGAGACCTCTTTTTAATGCAGTTCCAATATTTATCATATGGCAGATTTGGAAAAGAAGAGATGTTCTCAGAAATGGTGAAAAATTATCCAGGTTTACTATGATTAGAGAAGTCAACAGGAATGTCCATTTATTTGTTGTAAATAGATATCCTTGCGAAAGGGCAATGCAAAGTCAAAATCCAACAATTGTGAAAACTCCATAGGCCATAGCTCCCGGTTGGTTGTCAACATCCTCAATCTCAAAATTCAGATTATGTGCGGTGGTCTAAGTGATGACAACCGAAGCACTAGACCGAATGTCGGAAAACATTTTTTTTGGTATTGTTTCTCCAGAAAGTTGCCAATCAAGAGGTGATTTCACGACATCAGCCAACTCGGTGTTACTATCATTGTAATCTGACTCTCACACAGAGGTGATAGTTGTAGGCTTGTAGCACCTGAAATATCTGGAGTATCCAAAGCCGTGGAGTCCGATTGCATCTCATCCTGCAGTAGTGATCATACGGCAAATGGAAGAGACCATACTAGAATGACTCCCTTGCATCACCTTCACCCAATCTTGCAGTGCGTTCACTGATTCAAAGAGGGTGTTGAACTGCGCATCGAGCATGCTAAAAGGACAGACAGGCATGGAGTAGGAACAATAATGTAACAAATTAAGCTTTGTATTGATCATCAAAGGAACTAATTACAAATAGATTGTTCATGCAATCAAAGAGCAAATGGAAAATAGATAAGGGAGATTCTAGACTGTTATTATAAAAATAGCTAATCAAAAGAAAATAACATAACTCTTACACCTTGTTTGGATGGTTGTTACCCGTTGTATTGTATTATACTGCTAGTTTAAATACAATGTGTGTTTTGATTGTTACTTAAATATTATTGTATCATATCGTTAGGTAACAACAAAAAGTCTCATTTTGTGTAATAACCGATTTGATATGATTGCGTCGTTACCTTGATATTTTCTTCTCATTTTATCTTTACTTATTATTTAATAATCATATTTTATCCTTTTACCTCTACCTTTTTATAGTAGCTCTACCATATATCCTACTTTTCTTGTAGTTTTATCATTCAAAGTGTTGGTGTGAGACATTATGTAACGACGAAATGAATACAATCTATCCAAAGGTTGTATTTATTAAAATAATATAGTACGATATGAAACAATATGTAACAATCATCCAATTAAAGTGTGCATAAGCCTCAATGTATTATTTTCCTCTTCTATATATAGGCATCTTTTAGGACTTCAAGCGTAATTTAACAATCCTCCATTCATAACAGCATTAATCACCTTGGTTCACTGAGCACAAAGGCATATCACAACACAGCAGGGAAGAGACAAACACCATGTCACCAAAAGATAACATTTCTGCAATGAAGATGAACCATAACAAAACTTACAGAAAATCCTTCATGTGTCAGCTTCAGGGGTAACCAGTAATCTCATAGTAGTCCTTCCAAACAATCTAAGTGAATTCATCCTATCCCTCAAATCTGAATCAGTAGTTATCAAAATCCAATCGTCACCTTCATCTTGATACTTGATTGAAAACCTTTCAAGTGATATCTTAAGCCTCTTTTCCACTTCCCCCTCCAATTCTACCCTCGTTGATGAAAGGGAGAGTTGAAACTTTATGATATCACCTCTATATGTAACCTTTACCGTCATCACACTATCACAAGGTTTTCCTGTTGCAGGAGATATTTTGTGACCCAAATAATTTGTGCCTTTTTCTTGGGAAAGAGCAGGACATTGTTGATCGACCACATATGGTTCAGCACCTTGAAAAGATATGCCTTGGCTAACATGGACATTAACCTTTCTAGTCTTGTAATTTGGCCATCTAGTGATTTCATATTCTTTACATATTCGTTTCAGTGTTGCTCGACTAACTGCAATAAAAGAAGTACACAAAAGGGATTTCAGTGAACCTATGCATAAATCATTTCGGTTAAAGGCATATGAGCGTACATATATATAATAACACAAAAGAACTACAAACCTCAACTGCGCTAAAGTTAGTGAACTTACCATGTAGATTTTTAGCAGCATCTTGAAGAGTCATGCCAAAATGCTGCTCCAGAATCTTGCGAGTTATCCCATAATCTTTTTCTATCCTTTGTATTGTGTTTTTCTTATGCGAATGGATTTTATTGTTGTTAGTCGTTGCATTTCCTGCAGAATTAATTTCTATATTTGGTTGCTCAAAGTGTGAATCAAGTTGCATTATTTCAGGTGTATCCTCAATGTGGTCATCATGTGCTACATCCAAGTTAACTTTTCCTCTGTTTGTCACAGCTTCCTCTATTGGATGAGGAAGTAACAGATCAACTTCCATTGTCCTTTCACAGTTGAGTGAGTCACGCTTGTCTGATGAACAAGAAGGAACCAGTAGTGCAGCAGCAGCAACAACATTATTTGACTGTTGGCAGAAAGAATCAATTTCAGTTGTTTCTCCTACATCCTGAAGAAATTGAACACTCAGCAGACGCTGGCCAATTTCTGTTGTTCCTCCTCCATCCTGAAGTGATTGAACACTCAGTAGAGATTGGCCAATTTCAAAGGAGTCAAATTCATCACTCGGGGAAACTTTAACAACTTCAACGAGCATCCTCTGCCCTAGTTCTTTTCCAGGAGCAACTATGAAACCTGGAAGTCGTTCTTTCGTTGTGGATAAAAGCATATTTATGTAAGTCCTTGTATCTCTAGCAGACATTTTGTTGGGTGGCAGAAAGTACTCAACTACGTAAACGCTATTGTTGGTGCATTTACTTTGCAAACAAATTGCAAGACTCTGAGTGAATCTAACTTTTCGTGCACTAGGCACCAAAGGGTACTCTTTGATGCTTAATAGAACAACATCTTTGCAAAAGCATGAACCTTGGGATGCAAATGCCCTCCCGACCAATGCCGTACCGCTCTCAATAAAACAGTCCTCAGAAACATGTTCAAACTCATGATACATTGAACTCGAACGCTCATAGATGGAGGCAGCAGCACGATACAAGACTTTTAAAGAGACAAATGGAGAATAAGGAATCCAAATTTGTGCAAAGGGTAAACTGTCTCTTTCAAGGATCTCATATAACCCGTTCTTTATTTCATCAAGTCTATCATCAACAGGCGGCTATAAAAATGATAAGCTATGGAATTAGTGGGACAGATATAGTAGTCAGTAGAGCAATGGAAATAAAAATGAGAACAGTCTCTAATCCCTTTTATTTATTTTGTTTGGTTTCACCAAAATCAAAAAGGCAACATCATACCTCTAAAAGTCCAAAAAGCATGTCCCTTGAATTGCAAACGCTATACAACTGAAATGAACAGATTTTCGACCCCTATGATGGAAAATTAAACAAAAGATTACAGACTTGTTCAAACAGTAAAAACGGAATATAAACAAAAGTGAATAACCAATGTGGTTGAGCATTATAAAAATAAAATAAAAGAATTGATGAGCAAATACCGTAATAAGATGGGAAAGATGGAGAGATGGTTGTGTAGATACAATCTCAAGTACACCACGGTACTGCTGGTCATAGTTGTTGACCACTGGAACTGCATAATAAGAATGAATTCCCAAGCGAATTGCAGTTTCGAGCAGTGGAAATTCTGCAGAGGAATAGCTTTGGACGTCGGGGTTATATTCTGGCAAGCATCTTGTGTAAACTCGTTCAATTGGACCAAATAGACTTTCGGTGTAGTCGTCAATTGGAATCAAAGTATCTAGACAGAGCTTCCTGTATGAAGAGAGCCTCTTATCGAGTTCGTTATAGAAAGCAAATGTTTGATCCGCAGTGGACAGGAAAGTAGATCCATTGACCTTGATGGGTGCCCAGAATTGAACCAGACAAATATTTGGAGTCGACATTTTCTCCATAACAGATTGGATCCTCCATTTCACAGTTGGAAACATGGAAACAACAGAAGCAGCAGCTGTATGAAGAAGATAAGATTCGAAAGATTTACTAGTGCTAAGCAAAAATTGGAAAATAAGTTTGATATTCACAAGAGACTCACACATGATAGGGTAAATGGTTCGCTGGTAACCCAATTCATCTTTGTATTTTCTGCTTGAAAATGCCCAGGCGTTGGACTCCAGTTGACACCAGTCCAGTTGACAAGGCATTTGGGAACATACATCTGAAGGAGAGTGCTCCATTTCCATAGAATAGAATGGAATTTTCAGTGCCTTTTGCCCCTCTGCTCTGCTCTGCTATTTTATATAGAACGCGACTTGCTTTAGTTTTTGTCTACACCAGTAGACGAAACTAATAATATTAGTTTATCGATTAAATAATACATCTACAAAATAATAATATTTCATGGTCCGGCCTATATTAATTTAGCGAGGTTTTATTGTATTTGTTCAATACTTAGTATGTCCAACAATAGTTGTCCATTATTGACTTGACACACCCTTAAGAAACAATAAATAATAGGGGTAATTTTACTATATTATCCTTCACTTTATTAAATTTAATTTTTTGAAAAATATGTTACATGATAAATAATATTTAATAGCAAGAGTAAAATAGACACAAAAGGTAAATTATCTCTTAATTTTTTAAATTGAACAAATATTATTAGATAACTATTTTTAGTATAACGAACAACTATTATCGGAGACGGAGAGTATGAAATCATCCATAATTCTCCGTTCTTGTGACAGTAATTAAATAGTATTGAAATACCATTACATTTAGACCCGGGTGCAAATGGATCAAGAAGCTCAAGAGGTTCAACAAGCTCCACATTGTACCCAACGTGGAAATTGTCAAAAGAAAAAAGGTAAGGCAAAAATTCGTGGACTTGGTACTATTTGTTTTTTTTTTATTATTGAATTTACGGAAAAGAGTAAAAAATGTTGTGAAATGAATAAAAATCTACTTTGTTTATAATGTGATTTTAAAATGTTTTTGTAGTCAATTTTTTTATTTTAAAATGTCCTTAATATTATTTAACATGTATTAATTATTTGTTTTGTTGTAAATTATATATATTTAAAATTAATACTGGTGAATGTCTAATTTATCATGCAAACTAATACACCGTTGTTTGTATCAAAAGCTCTCAAAAGAGATGCACCTAGAACTACATCGTCTAGACTAGTTCATTTTTATATGGTTGAACCTTCTAATTAAGTAAATAAAAAAAATTCGTTTCCGAAGCAAAAAAACTTATTCCACTTTCTATTCTGCATAAATTATACATAGATTCCCTCATAAGTTATATAAATATTAATTACGTTACGATTGCAAAAAACGCAACCAAACACTGTATAAAAAATAATACATGAATAACTTTTATACAACATTTAAAAACCGACCAACCAAATATTGTATAAAATTAATAAATAAATAACTTTTATCCTATTTACAAATCAAACATGATATAAAATAAATACATAAATAACCAAGTTATTCATGTATTAGGTTTAGACTTATCTAGCTATCAAACGAGCCTTGATACTTTGTGCATCTATTGTTGCACAACTGTTTTCTTTGGTAATGGATGTGAACAGCAGGAGACCAGCTTCTTTCTAGCAGAAATATTATTCAACTAATCTATGTTCTTCATTATTCAACTAATTTATGTTCTTCATTTCAATTTATGTGATATAGTTTGATTTGATATGGTGTTTAAAAGACTTATGAAACTTGTGATTTGAAATAAGTATAACTGTTTGTGTGACTACAAATCATGTATTTTAAGATCAAACTATTACTAAATAATGAGATGTGACATTCTTTTTTAAATCGATTAAAAAAGGAAATAAAATCATATACAAGTTGAAGTTTTATTCTTCTTCCTTATTAGCATCACGTTTCCCCTTGTTCTCTCGATCAGTTCTTTATTATTATTTTAATAATTTTCATTTTTTTTATTAACAAGTGAAAATTATTTGCATCGTCTTTGATTTAAAAATCATACGCCATCCTCAATTTTGAATCATAAACATTTTCTTCTTCATATGTATTTACACAAATTAAAATAATAGAGAGCGATAACTTCAAAAAAAAAAATTCAGCATAGGTAACATAAAAATAATGCCGTAATAAAAATAGAAGTATGATTATAAAAAAATTTAATAAATTATCTATTCGAATTATAAATAAATTTTAAACTATAATTTAGAATATTTCATTAATATAACATTTACTTGTCTTTTAACATATCAAGAAAAAATAATATATATTTTTTCATATTTTACTCTTTGGATTTTAATAATTTATCCTCAAATCATTTTACAAGACCTAACAATAAACATCAATTCATGGAAATAATGTGATAAAATATTATATATATAATATAAAAAGATAATGGAGGAAAATAGATATTGTTCAAAGTTGGAAAGAGAATTTGATTTTAAAGCAAAGTGGTAAACAATTTTTCACCCTTTACTAATTATTTAGTCTTCAAAAATCGGTAAACTTCCACCACAAATTCTAAGATTGTTCAAATTAGATACTCATTTTTTATTTGTGTAGGAATTGAACATACTTTGCTTTCATATATATAGGAGTAGTAGTGTGGTAGGTGGTAGTGTGGTAGATGAATAACTTATTTTAAAGATTTTATTATAATATCTTTTTACTAAGTGTCCTAATCTTGATATCTCTTTAATATTATTTTTTGGTAGTGTTAAATTCATGGTAATATGTAGTAATATTTATTGTAATATTCTTCCGATAGTTGTTTTAATCTGAATATTTCTTTAATATTATTTATGATATATTCTAGATATAACATATCTTGGGTTCTTTGATACATATATAAATTTTCCTCCATTAATTGTTCTAATAGTTTTATATCTTCCATAGCTTCTATCCAATATTGTAAATATTCGTAATTCATTTTAATCTGAATTTATTTCTAAATCGTACCATTCTATTCTCTCATTATCTAAATATAGATCTTGTAAATCTATTTCATACCATTCTTGATTTAATATATCTTCTAATTCGTAGTCATCAAATATTTTTTTCCCATATGATTCTTCTTAATTCAACTATCTCTATACCGTTAAGTATATATAAGATTAAAGTTTCATAGCTTTTTATCATTTCGTCATGCATATATGTAGTCATGTTCGTCTTCTATGCAGTTTTTATTTTCAAATTATTCCTTCCTATCACATTCATAATTGATTAAATTCATATTAGATCATTATGAACTAGATTATCTTTATCATGTTTTCCTGTCACTACTAGCATCGTACTTTAGCGGATACTTCCTTCTTATCAGCGCCTCAACTTTGTTTACTCCCCTAAACGGCTTTCCTCGCCTACCGGTTTCAACATTAGGATGGCATAGTATAGAAGTTTTCTCCCTGTTTCCAGTGTGCTAATAAACTAGAAATCATGATTCAAATAATTCTAATACATAATAACTAACATAAATTTATTCAATCATATATATGATATTCAGGAATATATGAAATTAGTTCCACATATTTTTTGAACAATATACCTTTGCCTCTTGCTTAGCCATGCTATCTGAAATATCTGATTGGATTTCAGATTTATCCATTAACTTTTAAGTAATTAGTATCTAAAAAGAGAGAGTGTTTATAAGAAAGCCTTTATTATGTTTGGCAATGCCTGCCTTTATATTTACAT
>NW_006239142.1:1054683-1055321 GCF_000226075.1 Solanum tuberosum | reverse complement strand
TCTAGCTATGTGTCCTAATTTTTCACAATTATAACAAGTACATTCCGTTAGTTTTCTTTTTGGTCTATATGGTCTTTTGGTTTTGTAGTTTTTTACATAATATCTTCTTCTTGGTTTTTTATATTTATATTTTGATCTGTATTTTTTATTATATTTCTTTCTATTTTTATAATACTTATCCGTACAACCAAATTGAGGTGCTGTTTTATTTTTGCAACATGCCAAGTTTTTTACTAATATTTTTTCCATTTTTATTTCTTCTTTATGTTTTTCACATAGTTCCATAAACCATCGTTGTAAGAATTTTATTCTAGCTCCTAAGGTGTCTGTTAATTCTGCTTCATTCCAACTTTTTATTACTTTTGAATTAAAAGGTTCCGGTAATTTTGTAAAATATAATTTTCTTATTTCTTTACTTTCTTCTATGTTATATGTTCCTTTATAATAATATTCTCTAAATGCACATGTATATTCATCTATATAACACATATTACATATTGCTAATTTTGTCATTAGATTTCGGTTTATGATTTTTTCTTTATTTTGTTTTTCTACTTCTGTTGTCATACTACTAAATTTGTTTCTTATAGCTACTTCATACTTATATAATATTTCCGTAGTTGTAGTAGCTAATTCGC
>NW_006239142.1:1040974-1054504 GCF_000226075.1 Solanum tuberosum | reverse complement strand
ATCCATAATTGGATTGTTTTATTTATATCTGCTACACAGTCTAAATCTAAAAAATCATGTTGTCCAGTTATTGGTTTAGGCGTCCATTTTTTATTTAATTTTTTATCCCATGTAGTTTTTTCTTTATCATATTGTCCATAGTTTCCATTATAGTATTTTGGATTAAAATTTTTTGGGTCTTTTACTCCTGATGTGCTAGGTTTTTCATCTATGTCTATGTTTCCTGTATTTATTTCTAAATTCCTTGTATTATCTATATTTGCTAAAATTTCCGTATAAGTTTCGCTTGTTTCCGAATGTTGTTCTAGATCATCATCATTTATTTCATCAATTCTTATTTCGGGTAGATTATCTTGGCTATTTTCTCCTTTTTCTTCTATTTCGTCTTCTAATTGAAAGCAAAGTATGTTCAATTCCTACACAAATAAAAAATGAGTAGTAGTGTGGTAGGTACTCTAATCTTTTTATTTTATTTTTAAAAAAGAAACGTAATGCGTCAAGTCTGCAGACCAAAACACCGCAAGAATAGAATAGAAAATCAATTAACTTTAACCATGGTTTAGGAGTTATTTTGAATAAATAAATATTGACCGAAGAAACCTTACCCCCTGTACAAGAACCAAATTTTTGTTAATTTGTCTAGATAAAGACGCAACACAAAAAAAGAGTGATTTTATCGTGGAAAAAATTACACCACAATTTTACTACCTTCAAGAACAATTCAAGATTACAACTCAATAATCAAGGAACTAACTCTAGTACATTTACTCTTCAATTGATTAACTATAATCGAAGATTCCACTCTCTCTCACACACTTGGAATAATAATTCCTAAGCACTGATTTTAAAACGAAACAATGAAAACTAAACTTTAGAAAGAAAAGCCTAACTCTAGTTCTTCTTTCTTCTCTTTTTTGATCTCTCTACCTTTACTGTAAATTCTCTCAATTTGTTATTGAGAAAGTCGATATTCTCTTATTTGACTTTGTTCTTTTATAGAAGTGGATTAAACCTTAGTAGAATCCTACAGGGATTTGTCGTCTCTTTCCTTATTGCATAGGAGTCATCTTCCATTTCTCCTTTCCTCATTCGACCCAAATTAGTACTATTTAAAACGTGTTGCAATTTCTTCCCACCTTTTTATTTTATGTCTGGTAAATGTTTGTGAACCTAGTTATGTTGTCATCATCAAAAGCTATTTAAGAGGTTGTCAAATCATCAATTTTCCCCTATCATCAAATATACTCTTTTTTCTTGCACCTGTTTTAACATAACACAACACTTTTCTTCCCCCTTTTTGACATATCAAAAAGAAAGGATAAAGACAAAAACAATAGAATATCATAACAAACTTAGAGGAACGAGGGAAACACCTAGGTAGAACAACTAGATTAACGAACAAAATCTAAGGATATCAGTCATCCAAACCAGATAAATGAAAACACCCAACCAAAGATAGATAAGCAATCAAAACAGAATGCACAATAATTTAACCTCAGTAGGAGCTCCAACAAAATATCCACCATACATACAAAACACAACAATTAACAGAATTGTCTTAAAAGAAGCGAAAAGACGTTGGAATGAGGATTCAGGAGGAGGAATGAGGAGGAGTTGGAGGTGTGTGAGATAGGGCCAAGAGTTGTAACACACTATCTACACGATCATTGTTGTCATGTTGTTGCTGCAACAACTGGTCCTTCAGCCTAGCTACTTCCCCTTGCGACTCAACCAAGTTAGTTATAAAAGACTCAGTTTCAGTTAGGAGTGTTGCATTCTGGTCCCTAGCAGCACGAAGATCATTAAGAAGAATGGCAGTTGAGCCAGTAGCCCTAGGCAACAACATAAATCTGGTCGTCATTACCAAGTAGTCTGCAATCTACAAGAGTCAACCTAGTAATCATATCCTTCTTATTCTGATGCTTGCCTTCCCTAGAGGTACCTCAAAAGCTTTAAGCACAATGGTAAGGAGGTTCCAAAAGGTTAGTTGATGTGGACCAGGTTTAGGATCAACTACTCAAGCCATATTTTTAAACATCATGGAGGGTTAGTCGATAGGTTTTTTTTTTTCCAATGCATTGGTTATCCCATGTCCTAAATGACGCAACGTCTCTCACCTCTTGGCAGAACACCCTTGTGCACCAATTCATACATTAGCTTGTGAAAAGGTGTCATTTCTACCTTAAGCACCTTCCTAGGTTGTGTAATGAACCACCCTTGAGTATACTTAGATGTGAGCATACATTTTTCATCCTTAATCCAAACATATCAGCTAACCCAGTAGTTGGAATATGAAAAATTTCACCGAGATGGACATCATCAAAAACCAATTCAACCCAGTTTACAGACAAAGTAGCAACATTGTCCTCTAATACAGTAAAGATTCACAAAGAATTTCACTAATAATAGAAGTCAAAACAAACACATAACCCGGAAGAAAATACTCAAATATATGAAGAAAATAGAAGTCGAGGTCTAGTGATTGATCAAGCAATGTAAGTTCTCTAAATAACTGAACATGATTAAGAGTTTTGTACAAGCTCATTTCTTCTCGAATTGAATAACCAAACAATTGTTCTAATAAAAGAAGTGGCAGAAGCACGACAATGAAAGGAACAAACTCTAAGGATTTTTCTTCCTTATGAGTTGGCATAATACATGTACAAAAAATATGTTTACCGGAAGACACATGAGATATAAAAAGACCTTATTAAAAGCTAGACTACAGGGAAAAGTTTAAAGGAACCATTATCTTCCAACATATTAGACAAAGACAATAATTAAATAAGGTGTATAATCTTTTGTGGTTGAAAAAAATACTTATTAAAATCTCCTTTTTAATGTGAAAACTATAAAAAGGGGCAATTCAATTTTCATCTAGATTTTTTGTTGTAGTAGGGGTGTGCAAAAATCGAACCGACCAATAAACTGAACCGATAAAATGTTATTGGGTTATTGTTATTGGGTTATTGGGTTTTTAATGGATTTATAAAAAAAAAATATTGGGTTATTGGTTCGGTTTTGGTTTTTCTTATTGGGTTATTGGGTAAACCGATAACCCAATAAGACGATAGTTATTTACTACTTTACCCTTCCTAAATATTAAATATAAATAATTTAATACATAAGTAGATTCTATATTAGATTTTCAGTATCCTACTTAGTAGTTAGTACTTACCGCTTGGCGCTTAGTCTTTACTTTTTAGTTTTTACTCTAAACCTAGAGAGTAAAATTAGGGTTAGGAACGAGCCAACGGCGGCGACAACAACCAACAAGTTTCCAAGGAGGGTTCGCAACAACGACAATAATAAGGGTCAGGCGATAGTGAGGATTTTCTACTCTTTTCTAATTTCTCTTCTTCTCTAATATCTATCCTTGTATAATTTTCTTCTTCTGTAATCTATGCTTTTCTTATTTCTCCATACTCAATCCTCAAAAAAATGATCTCGCTCTTAAATAATGTACCCGACCAGAATCAAACACCCTAATTTAGGTTAAATTTGGTAAGCATTTGATTATTTTCTTAAGAATTCTTTTCCTTTTCAGTAATGTTGAAGACCTCCTTTAAGATATCTCTTTAGTTTCTCTTTAGTTTACCTTGAAATTATTTCATTATTGTTGCATGATTAGTGATTATTGTCTAAATCATATTTTACAGAGACATACATATGGCTAAAAATATTTCAACTGATGAGGTGGTGGTCCTGGGTGATGAAAGTATTAATTCAAATGTTTTGCGTCAAACACAATTTGTTCAGCCAAAGGTTACAAAAGAAAGAAAGAAAAGGTCTCGAGCATGGAATCATTTTGGATCATTTGTTGATGAAGAAGGAAATAAGAAATCAAAGTGTAAGCATTGTGGTCAAGATTATTTTGCTGATTCAGTTAAAAATGGTACAAAGGCAATGCTTACTCATATGTTAACATGTACAAAGATGCCTAAAAGTGTTGATAAAAGTCAAACTCAAATAGGCTTTCAATCTGTTTAGGGAGGGAATACGAGTGATGTAGTTGTTGTTTCCTGGAAATTTGAGCAAGAACAATGTAGGAGAGCTTTATGCCGCATGGTAATTGTGGATGAACTACCTTTCAAGTTTGTCGAGAAGGAAGGTTTTAGAAACTTTATGAAAGCAGCGCAACCTCATTTTAAGATTCCTTCTCGTACCACTGTGACACGTGATTTTTTAAAACTTTTTGATGAAGAGAAGCAAAAGTTGAAGAGATTTTTTGGAGAAACACGACAAGAGTATGTCTGACAACTGATACTTGGACCTCTTTGTAACAGATTAATTATATGTGTATCACTGCACATTGGATCGATAATGAATGGATTATGCATAAGAGGATAATCAACTTCTGTCCAATTTCCAGCCATAAAGTTGAAGATATGGCTAATGAGATTATTAAGTGTTTGTGTGATTGGAGCTTAGATAAAATATTTACCATCACAGTCGATAATGCTAGTTCGAATGGTGTGACTGTGAAAGAGTTGTCTAAGACATTCACTAAACGGGGATCAATTTCATGAATGGAGAACACCTTCATGTGAGGTGTATGGTGCATATTCTAAATCTTGTTGTTCAAGATGGTTTGCAGGTGTCTGTTGTGTCTATTGAACGGGTTAGAAAAGCAGTTAAATACATAAAGTTGTCTCCTGCGAGGTGTAAGAGGTTCCAAGAATGTTGTGAAGATGTTGATATTAATTGTAAAAAATCATTATGTTTGGATGTTTCTACGAGATGGAACTCCACATACTTGATGTTAAATAGGGCTATTGAGTTTGAAAATGTGTTTTCCAGTTATGTTGCTCGTGATATTGGCTTGTTACATTACCTTCAGTTTGTTGAGGATGAAGATGGAAGTGTTGTTGGTGCCCTTTTGAGTGATGACAGGGACAATGTAAGAAAAATTGCTAATTTTCTTCAAATTTTTTATGATCTTACTAGAGAAGTATCTGGATCACACTACGTCACATCAAATTCACATTTTCTTAAAATTTGTGAGGTTTCTTGTTATTTGAAACAGTTGATATCGAGTGAAGATGATAATGATGATCTTTTGGGTAAAATTGCTTCGAATATGAGAGAAAAAATTGATAAGTATTGGGGTACTCCAAAGAAGATGAACAAGATGATTTTTATTTCTTGCGTTTTGGATCCTCGTCACAAGTTTGTTTCAGTTGGCTTTGCACTTCAAATGAAGTTTGGGAAAGAAGGTCCAATTTTAGAGAAAAGAGTTAAAGACTACATGGATTTGTTGTTTGGTGAATATGTAAAGTCCCTTTCTAACGATAAAGGTAGTCAATAATCTTCATCTTTATCTAGTTCTTCATTTGAAAATTCTAGTTCACTGCTTTCAAGTTCAGATAGTAGTGTCCAATCGATAGGATCTTTAGGGACATTCATGGGTGATCTAATGAAACATAAAGCTGAAAATACAACAACTGTCAAAACATAATTGCAAAAATATCTTTCTAAAGAAAATGAAGTTGAAAGCAAGAACTTCAACATCTTGTCTTGGTGGAAAATAAACTCACCTAGATTTTCCGTTCTTGCTGAGATGGCTCGGGATGTGTTAGCTATTCCTATTTCAAGTGTGGCATCCGAGTGTGCGTTTAGTACTGGTAGACGTATCTTGGATTCATTTAGGAGTTCATTAACTCCTAAATTGGTGCAAACTCTAGTGTGCCTTCAAGATTGGATTAGAAGTGAATCACGACCTATACGTGTTGAGGAAGATATAGATATCCTCGAACAGCTCGAACAAGGTAAGGATATTTAAATTATAATAGTATTAATTGTTATTGTAAATAGTCATTAACATTTTTTTGGTTGATTAACATAAGTTCTCTATAGATTTGACTAATACTAGCATTCTGGATGATTAATGTGGAGTTGAAACTCTTCCTTTTTTGCACTTGGATCTGGACATTTGGTAAGCCATTCTAGCTACAAGTTGCTCTAAGTCATGTTTTTACTTGGTTTTCAATGTATAAGCCTTCTGTCAAGAAAATAAATTAGGATATGAGGCCAAATATTGCATATTGTTAAGCTTAACTTGCTCAACACTTGATACATATTTACTAATTAGAAGTGTTTGAAGTCAATTAAGGGACATGATGATACTATAAATGGATTAGTTGCTAATAAAAATGGAATTGTTAATTTAGTGATTGTGCCTGATAGTCTCATCTTACCGTGTTCATTTAAGGGTGGGTGTTATGCATTTATGGAGCCTATTTCATTAAATATGTTCATCATTAAAGTGAGTTCAATCTAGATTTCAAAAGCATTTTGTCATTAAATGTAAAAATGTTACTGTAATAGTATATTAAAATGGTGGTTGTCATTTTCTTTTTCAGGCTTTGTGATTGTCTTGGTTAGGAACTTGGTGAGAATTTTGCTTATTATCTGGTGGATCAAGCAACTGTTCAAGATTGTCTCATTGAACTATTTTATTTTAGTATTAGTTTTAGTTCGTAATTGTAGGCGGTAGCTTTTGCAAGTTTGTGAATGTTAGTAATTTGATTAACATCCGAAGTTCTATATTATGTTTCGGCGGTAACATGTAATATAGCCTACGTACTATTATATATTATTTTATGGACATTTTCTTATTGGGTTAACCGAAACCGAACCGATAATGATAAAAACCGATAACCCGAAAATCGATAAAAAATTTCTTATTGGTTTATTATTGGGTTAGCATATTTTAAAACCGAAAACCGATAAACCGAATCGATAATACGTAAAACCGAATCGAACCGACCGATGCACACCCCCAGGAACCATAAAGCAAAAAGGGATTTCTCATGTTTTTCCACATTTCCTAGCAATTCAAACAGTATGAAAATATTTTTGTGGGGCAGTAAAAATTAACATTGAGATTTTTTTTAATCTCGACTCATTAATTAATAGTGGAAAATCAATATAAAATAACATGTTAAATATATTTTTCATATTTACGGTCCCTTTTATCGTAGTATGAAAATTATCGAACATGAGAAATACTTTAAGGTATGGAGGAACAATCTCAATCAATAAACTCATCTATCAAATTATGCACACAATAAATATGTTTATAGAACAAAAAGAGAAAAAAAGAAACTCAACAAAAAGAATCTGACAATATGACTTTGCATTTAACAAGCAAAAAAAAACAACAATGGAGACATACAAATTTATTATCTCAAGACGAAAGATACAGGCATCATAAAAAATAAATCACCAACTATCAAAAATTAGATTGCTGATGATTGTTTTTTCAAGAGCTTTGCTTTAGTTAACTTTATCTTTTTACACTTAGAAATAGAATTAAATTTTGTTAGTTTTGTTTATTTTTCGTTGGGCAATTCCTATTGAATTTGCACCATATTTTTGCTGGTCAAGACCAGAGGCCTTTTATTTAATAAAGACTAAATTTTATGTTTAGCAAACATAAAAATCACATTTGTATGTTATAGTTATAGTTTGTATAATTGCGCTCCATAACAAATTTTATGTTTGCTATGGAGCATCAGATTTGTATAAATCGTTGGCAGTCTCTCATTTGTATAAATCGCTGGCAGCCTCTCATTTGTATAAATCGTTGGTAGCCTCTCGTTTGTATAAATCGCTGGCACTGGCAGCCTCTCATTTGTATAAAATCGTCTGGTCAGCCTCTCAATTTCAATTAGTATTATATGTAACTACTATGTATATGTATCAATGATTGTGTTTGTATATTTGCATAAAATTTGAATTTGTATACCATTGAATCGAAATAAAACATTTGTATATCAAATCTCTCTCTCGCTTTATACAACACAAATTATACATTGTAATTTGTATAATTTGTGTTTGTATAAAGCGAGAAAGAGAACAAGGCAAAAGAGAACTGGTAGGGGAAGATCTGTATTTGTATAATTATAAGTGTATATGACAAAAATATATGTATTTGTATTTGTATATACAGTTTTCTTTCGCTTTATATAAACACAAACGCAATTTATACATTTGTGTTTGTATAAAGTGAGAGAGGCGAGGGAAAGTGGCGAGCGAGATTCGCTGGGAGAGAGGCGAATGACAACTGTTTGCTACATGTTACAATTAAATGAAACTATGGTTATAGCATTTAATTTGAATGAATAGTTCGTTATTTTATACAATTTTCCCTTAATAAAATAGTCACTGGCCAAAATTTGTTTTAATAATAATAATAAAAAAAAGAAATTATTAGAGTAAATTTTAGGAATAGCAAAGATAAAAATCATATTAGCGCTCTATAACTACATTTTTGTTAGTTGCGCTCCATAGCCAATTTATGTTTGCTATGAAGCATCTGATTTGTATAAATCGAACGCTAATTCGTCTGTGTTTATGAAAATTGTGTTTGTATCTATATATTCTCTGTGTTAGGCTAGAGTGGTGAGTGAGATTGAGAGAGAGAGAGAGAGAGGAGAGAGGCGAGCGAGAGAGGGCAGATAGTGGAGAGAGGTGAATTGTATATCGATTAGATAATTCTATATATATAATTACTATGTATATGTATCAATGACTGTGTTTGTATATTTGTATAAAATTTGAATTCGTATATAATTAAATCAAGTTAAAACATTTGTATTTGTATATCAAATGTCTCCCGCTTTATACAAACACAAATTATACATTGTATTTGTATAAAGCGAGAGAGAGAGGCGAATGGCTAGAAGTTTGCTGTGAATATACATTGATACATTGTATTTGTATAAAGTGAGAGGCGAGGGAGAGATGACTGAAAAAGAGGAGAGTGGCGAGCGAGATTCCAGAGAGAGGCAAATGGCTAGAAGTTTGGTGAGAATTGAAATTAAATGAAGTTATATCTATAGCATTTATTTTAAATTAATAATTTGCTATAATGCACAATTTTCCCAATTACAATTATGAATGCAATTTGCACTCTTGATGATTAGGATTCAACGGTAAATGAGTAAATTCGTGTATAACATGCTATGAATGATATGGTACTCACTATTTCTAAAAAAAAATTCACAATTTTTTTTAATTTTTAAATCTAAATTAAATAGCTTTTGGCCTACAAGATGACCTTAACGTAATCTCGCTCAAGCCTCAAGGGTCAGAGGCTAAACAAGGGTTGGACTTACAAACATCATCTTCAAATGAATTTTAAAAAATCTTAATCCAATTCTATCGATTAGCGGACCAGCCCTAAGGGCCAAATTCATTTTAATGTCTCTAAATGAAATCGATTAATTTATATACAAAAAAATCACCTTCAAATTTGTCAGTAAAACTTACTTTAATACTTGAATTTTATTATTGTTTGGGACCCCTTTGTTAAGTTTTAGTAACATTTTAATGTTATGTTATGAAAAGTGAAAACTTATGTTAAATTTTGTAATAGTGAATCTTACATAGTATATTTATGTTTTTTTTTCCCTTTCTATAAATTGACCCAGTTGGGCTTGACTATGGGCCTGCACAATTTCTTGTTTCTTCAGCCCAAACTCCACACCTCCTCTCCATCTCTCTCAAAAGGAAAACCGTTGTTCATATAAGGCGATACAAACACAAATCCCAAATTCATAATCTTCAATCGATTTATACATTCATATATTTTATATATATATATATGTAGCTCTCGCAGCAGCAGCTATACTTGTTTTCTTCTCTATTTAATTAAATAAGAAAAATATAGAATTAGGGTTAGGGTTTTGCTGTTTAATCCGCTTTCATGGCGGAAGACGAAGAATCTATGAATAAACCTATCACCGCTGACCAGCAAAAACTCGATAACGTTACCGGATTGGGTGCCACGTCACCATCACTGGTAGTTGAGAGCGATACGGCTTTGCCGGCACCGGAGGTGGGCCCACCAGTCGAAGAATCAGAGGTTGCCCTAGACAGTTCACAGCAGGCTGACGTTGGTGATGCTGACGTGGGTGCATCGATGGGAGAATCAGAGAGCTCTCACCAGGGTAATGGTGATACTGAGGAAGTTGAGGCGGTTAGGGTGACTGAAAATGAAGCGGTGACAGAGGAAAATGTAACGGCTTTGGAGAAAGATGAGGTGACTGAGGCGGCCTTGGTGAGAGATGAGGTGACGGAGGAAAATGTAATGGCTTTGGAGAAAGATGAGGTGACAGGGGTGGTTTTAGAGAAAGATGAGATGGCAGAGGCATTGAAAGTGACAAACGAAGCAGAAAGTTGTATGCCAGAGGGTACTGGTGATGAGAAAGTGGTCATGACTACAAAGGGAACTGAGAATGATGAAATTTTGGCTGGAAATGATAATATCGAGGGGACGGTGAATGGTGAAACAGTGACAGAGGTAAATGATTCAACTGTTGAAGGTAGTGTAGGTTTAGGGAAAAATGGGGAAATGGAGGAAGTTAAGTGCAAGGAAGTGGGAATTACTCCTGTTGTGTTAGATGATTCAGGAAGGATCAGTCTAGAAAAGGAAGCTGAAGCAATGGAAACTGACAATAAAACTGCTAATGCAGAAGAAAATGATGATATGGTGTCACATGTAGATATTGCAGCTGTTGAAGCTAGAGTAGAATCGGAGAAAGATGTCAAAATGGATACAATTAAGCATGAAGAAGTGGAATATCCTCCTCTAGATGAGGAGGACAAAGGGGCAGGTGCTGAGGACGAGGCTGCTAATGGGGAAAAAGTGGTAGTGACTCAAAATGAGGAAGATGATGAAATGGCGACACAGGTAGATATTTCAGCTGTTGAAGCTAGAATAGAGTCTGAGAAAGATGTCGAAATGGATACAATGAAACATGAAGAAGAGGAATCCGTTCCTCTAGACGAGGAGGACGAAGGGACAAAACGTGAAGAAGAGGAATCTGTTCCTCTAGACAAGGAGGACGAAGGGACGAAACATGAGGAAGAGGAATCCGTTCCTCTAGACGAGGAGGACGAAGGGACAAAACGTGAAGAAGAGGAATCTGTTCCTCTAGACAAGGAGGACGAAGGGACGAAACATGAGGAAGAGGAATCCGTTCCTCTAGACGAGGAGGATGAGGGGACGGGTGCTGAAGACGAGGCAGCTAATGCAACTCCTACTGAAATAGAGTCTGAAAGTGAAATGACTGAATCGGGAAAATCCTCTGGAGGAAAGAGGAAGAGGAAGAATACTAAGAGTACTGGGAAGTCCAAGTCTGGAGGAAGAGCTTCAAGTAGGAAGACTATAGGAGAGGATGTTTGCTTCATTTGCTTTGATGGAGGGGATTTGGTGCTATGTGACCGTAGGTAAAGTTTGTTTATTTTAGAACCATATTCATGTTATATTTTGCTCTGTTTGTGTTTTGTGGAATTTGCTCACGTGGTGGTACCTTTTTGGTGCTTTTTGTGGTATAGGGGTTGTACCAAAGCATATCATCCTTCGTGTATTGATAGGGATGAGGAATTTTTTCGTGCCAAGGGTCGTTGGAATTGTGGTGAGTGCATTAATCTACCTCTTTGTTGACTCTTCTGACTTTACTGAGTAACATGATTAATGTAGAACCAAGTTCTCTTGTTTTATATTTTTTAAGATAGATATACACATTGATATGTCTTCCACACTGAGATTTCTAAGGCTTCTCTAAAATAAGCTAAAAGTACTCTATTTTGAACTAACAAACAAATTTGTGGGACAATATTTTTGTCGATAAATCAAACTTCATTCATTAATAACATACCAAGATGGTTTAGCTACCTTGAAATTGCATCCTATTCCTTTTATTCCAAATAATCTGAAGTTGCATGATGGAGTGGTTCTCAAGCTGGTTTCCTATCTTTTCTAATCTTCTGAACATTAGCTTGGAACTGCTTCTCAGAGTCTTTAGTGGGACCCAGCTTTTGAGAAAAAACAGTCTGATGCTATGGTTGATTAGGGTGAAAAGGGGTTGGGCAAGACAAGGTAAAGCAAAAGAGGAGGGGTGATGGTCATTTTTCCATTCGATGTGGAAAGAGGAAAGCTGTGCAATCTACATGCTAGTCTTGACAACTTCTCCAGATTCTGTTATAGGAAGGAGTAAAAACCAAAATCTTTTCTAACCCATCAGAAATTGGATATAGTTCAAGGAGAAAATCTCCTGCCATTCCCTAGTTTGATGATAAATGTGATGTCATTGATGCATTTTGGTAGTGCTTGCAATGCATGCATGCTTATTCAAATTATTTACGTTGTTCTGATACTATACAGTTTTGGGAGTTCAAAATTCTTCAGTCAGTAATAGCATACAGTTTGCTTCTGATAAAAATATACTATACAGTTTTGGTACATAAAATTCACTGATCACTTGACTTTAGTTGCTTTTGGGGGTTTAAACTGTACTACGAGGTTGTCAAGGCTATTTTAACATTATATCCGTTCTATATTCATTAGTACCCTAAAATATTTTTTATTGTTTCTTTTGTTGACTTATTTTTTTTTTCTTTTCCTTCCTTTCTCTTATTTTCATTTCTTCATTAAATATTGTCTCGACTGCTTTATTCTTCGGAGATTGAGGATGAGTACAATTAAGCACTAGTTGTAGGGTTGACCTCTTCATGAGAGTTCAACCTTTTACTTTCCTATTTCTGTTTTCTCTTTTGTTTTGTTTTGTTTCGTCTGAAATTTGTATCGTTTTGTTTTCTCTTTGCTTTGACTTTGGGCCTGACCTGTTGGTGGTTGGGCTTCTTGTGTTTGTCTATATTTTCTTAGTTAATAAAAAGGTCTTGTGCCAAGATTTAATTGGAAAAAAACAATTGAGCACTAGTTCTTTTGTTCTGGTTTCTCACAGGAAAGCATGCATTTGTCACCTTCAAGTTGAATGTGGCTGAAGTGACTAGGCTTCATCTAAATTGAGCCAGTACTACGAGCTTTATCTTTCCTCACCCCATCTAAATTGAGCCATACTATATGCTTTATCTTTCCTCGCCCATATTTTTCCTACTTTGGCATCATGTAATTACATGACAACAATTCATCCTCAAAAAAAAAAAAGAAAAATACATGCCAATAATGTTAATGGAGCTTCTTGGCTGTGCTTCGTGAACCAAAGACTTACTCGTGGTTTATCAAAACATGGAAGATCCACATCACATCTAAATGGAGGTGAAAGGACCACAATTTTTTTATTTATCCAAATACACTATACATCTCCCAACACTATTTTAATGATGTTCTACGTGCTTGCTTATCGAGAAAGGAAAAGAACATACACTTAGTCCTAGCCACGTGAAAGATCCATGAAATGTGCAAAACTTCAATGATAGGTTTACTCAAAGGTGTCGATTTTCTTTAGATTTTTTTTGAGGCTGGTAACATTAGTCTATAGATATCCACAGGTAAACTACAACCAAAAGTGTAGTTCCCCTTCAAAAAAAGTATTACATCTTACAGAATCTTTGACTTAATTAGATTGATGCCTATAAACAATCTAGTACATCAAAGATGTCTTCTGTTCTAGCTAAAATATCTTCTTTACACCAAAAATAGAAAAGAGCTAAGCAATTCATTTTAATCTTCTGAAGGCTATTCTGTACATTCTCAAAGCTCCTATTGTTCCTCTCTTT
>NW_006239142.1:1007377-1040327 GCF_000226075.1 Solanum tuberosum | reverse complement strand
TCAAATTGTCCAGTAAACGCATGCTGGGACAAACTTCCATCTCTCCTCCTTTGAAGCATTGCCATCCCTAATCCAGCTACTTAGAACTCCTTTGATGCTTCCTGGTTTCACCCACATAATTCCTTTCAGGCAAATGAACATTCTCCATAGCTGTTCAGTCCACTTACAGTGTAAAAAAAGATGGTTGATTGTCTCTGCTTGCTCTCCACACAGAGTACATCTAGAGGCAAATTGATATCCTCTTTTTTTTCAGATTTTCATGGGTCAGAACCGCTTCTTTTGACAGCAACCACAAAAAGCAATGAACTTTGCCATTGTTTCCTCTAAGTAGATATAGAAGCCACCCGATAAAGAGAGATTTGGGAAATCATTGAACTCATCAAAATCTCAGCTTGAGCACAAGTCACATTTAGAACAAGAGATATGGCAGTATAGCCTAAAACTCAAAATAACGATGACTTCGGTACCAAATGGAGAGTATATAGTCTCCATTATGTTGCTACTTAATAGATTCTTGAATATGAATCATTCCGACGTCAACTTATTAAGTGCATTCCTTTTTCCTTCCTTTTGCAACCACCTACTAGCTCTTACCACCTATTAGCTCTTAATAGGTTTGAATTATTCATAATTCACGTATTGTCCCAAATCCTAAAATTGTTAAGATCTTAACTTGAAGGTCTTGTGAATGTGACAATACCACCATTCAACTACCTCCGCCATCAATTTTTTCCATAGCCCGACATCACTATCAATCACTTTTATCACCCAGCTTGACTACACAATCATGTCCGTCAACGACCACCACAAACCACCAAGCACCTCTACCATCAACTACCTCCACCACCACAAACCATCTTCTCCCTAGCCTCCCCTGTATAACCATCACTATCAACCACCACCATCGACAATTTCCTCCACTAGTAGTTACCATTAGCTACCTCTACTACAAACTTCCATCGCACACCCACTACCACTAACCATCACCATCTGCTACAACTGCACATCCATCATCTCTTGTCATCAGCACACAACTACCTCCAGCGATCGTGCACAACCACCACCACCAACCTCCTCGACCAGGCACCATTAACCATTATCATCAAGTACCACCAATGCCCACACTTTTGGAGTGTGGTTCATCAAATAAACATTATACAACATCATGTAAATTAATATATTGAGGATATAAAATTTATATTTATTAATATCTACTAAATAAAGATGAATTATATAACATTCTGATGTTGTGGAAAAAAACAATCTTAGCTATCCAATGTTCAGATTTAGATACAATATCTGAGTAATCAGATGTGCGTTTGGATCCAAATATCTTAATAAAAATATAGGCGGTCTTAGTCATATATTCCATCAGTTTAAAACACATTGTTATTAGTGCTACATCTATGAGGTAGATCCATGAAGTCAATGAGCTGAACTATTAGTTGATTGAAAGACGGAGAAGGTTTACAATACATATTAACGGATGTATTTCATAAAAGTGGCCATGAAAACTAATAAAGAAGTTTGGGAACGACAGAGAGGTGGTTTTTGGTGTTAGACTAACAATAGAATAGAAGGAAATTAACAAAGAGAAAGGTGGATTTGTCCTTTGACAAATGATTGTGCAGTACCAATTGGGTCCTGTAGATGAATCATGAATGATATAGAGGAGGAAGTGTGTGGATTACTGGTACATTGAATACATTAATCAAATCTATTTCCATTTTTATAGGAGGTGATTGTAATTATTTTAAGTTGGAATGGAGTTCTCTTGAAGTTCCACTTTACTAGAGTAAAATCAGTGTCAATATCTATGCATAGTTTGTGTGCAATTTACCTCCTGTGGGTAGATTTCAATCAATGACTTACTTTGGGTTCTTGAGTAGAGAAATGATGACTTCTGGGAACATGTAAAGTTATAGTTATATTGTTCACTTCTGCCATCTGATTCATAACTCCTCCCGTGTTTCCTTGAGTTGATGGGAATTTGTATTGGCTTGTGCTTATAGTATTGCATGGAAAAATTTATTAACACACTATTAGATTGAGAATGTCTATTATAAAAAGTTCTATCATTGAGAGCTCTAAAGTATCATCTTTAGTACTTTTCCTTATTTGAATTCATGACATGAAAAAACTAACTGTCTGCTATACCATTTAACTTTGAAATATGTTTCTTCTTCTAGTTGCACTGCTTTTACATTGTAGTTCTTTTTGTACCTTTTCAGGTTGGCATCAGTGTACTATTTGTCAGAAGAATGCTTGCTATTTGTGCTACACATGCACATTTTCATTATGCAAGGGGTGCATCAAAGACGATGTCATCCTATGTGTAAGAGGAAACAAGGGATTTTGCAAGAACTGCATGAGAATGGTCAAGCTAATAGAAGGCCTTGGTAAAGAAGAGAATGATGTATGTAGTTCTACTATACTTGCTATCTTTTTGAGCTGTTGATTGGATTAAGCTATTCTCAACCAATGTTGTCACACATCCTATGCATATGCATAACTTTTTTACTATGAGTACCATTCAGTTAAAATATAAGTTGCTGCAAGTTAATTGGAAACATGCATAAAGAAAGATTCCAAGAAAATTAAAGAGCACAACCATAACTGATTGGCTAAAAAAGTAAGGAAGTTGGGCCTGGGAGTTACCCTATCATATCCATTATCCAATCCACTTAAGAGCATGGTGATTTTGGTTATAAACTTTTATGCTACATCAGGTAGTTACGACTTATGAGAGACCTAGTTAAATATTCTAGGTGGGTTGGGTTTATTGGTGGTGTAGTAGGCATATAGAGTTATACATATTGAGATCAATTTTGGGTTGTTACATTAAATTTTATATCTAAAATATTATCTGATGTAGAATAAATAGACTGTCTAAGTTCTCTTTTATACGGTTGCTAGCAACATGAACTATTCTGTGTTTTTAGTTTCTGTTTTTTTTTTCTGGTGGTAATTGATTGGTGTTCCTAACTTCTTCCTCCTTAAACTGGGTAGTCTTTTTAATCTAAACCTTTAGCACAGTTCTGATCTTCTTGCTCTTTGCTGGCCCAGGGTCCGATAGATTTTGATGACAAGAGTAGCTTTGAATATCTGTTCAAGGACTACTTAATGGATTTAAAAGCGAAGCTATCTTTATCTTCAGATGAAATTGCTGATGCCAAAAGTCCTCGGAAGGGAGCTGATGTGTCAGCTTCTAAACAAGAACTGTCTCAGGCACAACGTGACAATAATGATGATGGAGGTTCTGGTTCAGATGCATCCATTGACACATTGGAAGCAAGTAAAACCAAAAGAAGAAAGCTAAGAAAACGATCGAAATCTGTCAGAAAGGAAGAGGATGCCACAACTATGGCTGTTACTATAAGCGAAGGCTTCTCCACAGCTGGCACCACTGAGTGGGCATCAAAAGAGCTGCTTGAATTTGTTAAGCATATGAAAAGTGGTGACACTTCTGTTCTTTCTCAATTTGATGTGCAAGCTCTGTTGCTCGAATATATCAAAACAAACAAACTGCGTGACCCTCGTCGTAAAAGTCAAATTATATGTGATTCAAGACTTGAAAGGCTATTTGGAAAAGCACGTGTTGGGCACTTCGAGATGTTGAAACTACTTGAGTCTCATTTTCTTATGAAAGAGGATTCTCAGATTGATGATGTTCAAGGTAGTGTAGTTGATACAGAATTTAATCAGTTTGAAGCTGATGCAAATGCTGACACTCCTACAAAGGGAGTCAAAGACAGGAAACGTAAACGTAAGAAAGGTGAAAATAGGGGACCTCAATCAAATCTTGATGAGTATGCAGCTATTGATGTGCATAACATCAGCTTAATTTACCTACGACGAAAATTGGTGGAGGACCTTCTTGAAGAGAATGACAAATTCCATGAAAAAGTTGTTGGAACCTTTTTGAGAATACGAATTTCTGGTAACGTTCAGAAGCAAGACCTTTATAGGCTGGTGCAAGTTGTAGGTAATTACATGTAGTTTTCAGGACATTGCTTGTTTGTACCTTCTTATTATTTTCTTGCTTTTATGATATTATTATGTACATGCATTTTATTTGAAGCTCCTCAACTTCTTTTTCTGAACAATGTGGTCCTGACTGCAGGTACAAGCAAAGCCGCTGAACCATACAAACTTGGCAAGAGGACAACTGATATTCAGCTGGAGATCTTAAATCTGAACAAGACTGAGGTTTTATCAATTGATACAATCTCAAATCAAGATTTCACAGAGGTGATTGAATATGTGTTTCGTGTGCTAAATCATGAAATACAATTTGAAATACCTAGTTTGACATTCTGAAATTGGTTCATGATAAGAAAAGCTGTAGGAAAGAAAAAAAAGAATACCAAGATTCTAATTGAAATCCTGATGAATAATAATATTCAAAAGAGGAGAGAGAAATTTCTCCACAAAATTTATTTTTTTGTTGTTTTCGTGTCACAAGCTTTTGATTACAAATATACTTGTGAGAAAACACAATTTTTGGTAAATTTTAGGCTTAATTCGAAAGCAAATTTCCGAAACATGACTCAGTTTGCAATTTGCCACATCTAAATTATGTGAGGTGTTTTTACCCCCTTGACTACTATTTCTAGTGTCTATTTTCACCTAACGTGCCAAGTTACAGGAAGATTGGTTTCAGTTCTTTGTTGACGCATGAGCATGGGAAATAGTGTTAAATAAGCCTGTGTGGTTATTTGTTCACCATCTAATTGCTACACAATCATATACCATGACTAGATGATTCAACTACATATTTTTTTGTTGCTTTTTTTCCCCTCTTGATTTCTTCTTTTTTTGTTTAGAAAATTCGATCTAGCCCCAAAAATGGAGTTGCAACCATACTTGTTACAATCTAGTAAAAAAAATGGAGTACCAAATATGCACAAGTATAAACAGAAAAATAAATTTAGTTAAAACAAATGCAGATTGCATAAAATATAGTGGTGGTTAGACCAACTATGTTGAATGGGACACAGTGGCAGCCGGTCAAGAACTCGCACATCCAGAAAATGAGATATAGGATCAGGAACGAAGCTATCTGGGATAAGGTGGGAGTTGCCTCTATGGCGGACAAGATGAGATGGTTCAAGCATGTGAAGAGAAAGATGTACCGATCCCCCAATGAGGAGGTGTGAGAGGTTAATTGTAGTGGGTATTAGGAGAGGTAGAGGTAGACCGAAAAAGTTTTGAGGAGAGGTGATTGGACATGACATGATACACTTGCAACTTGATGGAAGACATGATCTTAGATAGGAAGATATGAAGGTCAGGATTATGGTGGAAACTAGAAAGTTAGTAGGTAGTCAAATATTGTCTAGTTCCCTTATTAGTAGTGTTTTTTTTTTTAAAATAAAATAATCAGTAGTGTTATTATTACTCTCGTACTACCTTATTTTTCTATCTTAGTATTACTTGTGGTTTCCTTTGCTTCAATTATTGTATTATTTCTTGTTGCTACAGTTCTCTTCTTGATTGTGTTTAGCATTATCTCATTGCTCATGTTTTTGCTTTACATACTTGATTTTGGTATACTCTCCTTGAGTCAGGGGTCTAATCGGAACGAACTCTCTACCTTCATAAGGTAAGGGTAAGAGTGCGTACACACCACCCTCCCCAAATCCCACTGTGGGATTAAACTAGCATGTCTAAATAGTAAAATAATAGATTCGTTTGAAAAAAAAAGAGTTTCCGTCAAGCTTGTTACATGGATTACCAAAAGTGTGTGAGTTTTAACAGGAATAATTTAATTTGAAGTCAAATGAGATGTTTACAATTTTAGGAACTGTTACTATGTCCTAAAAACTGATACCTTCCATCCTTTTTTTTAATTCTGGCTGGAAAAGGTGGTCTATGTGAGATAAAAATAATAATAAAATGTATTCAAATTTTAAAAAATCCCACATGCTTGGCGCGTGATAAAGCACCATCAAATTTTCATCCAAGGTAGAAATAGACATTGAAAGTTGAAATGGGGGTAATAGAAACCCTAAATAGTCAAAATGTTTAAGTTGCAGACAAGCAAAGTCTAGAAAAATTGAGTTTGACTGCTGTTTTCATTGTTTGTTGGCAATTGAAGAGGGGGTTATTGGAGTGTACTAGGGGTTGGAGAGGTCACCCCCGACTAGTTTACCTCTGCCATATCTCCTTTCTCCGCATGCTTTACAAGGCTGTGCTTGGTATCAACCACCTTGCCTTGTTTTTCTATATCATCTAAACACAGAAAGGACCTTTGTTTGGTGGGGCTGGGGGGCATCACTCCCCATTCCTCAGTAGTAGAACCCTGGAATCCAGATGTTGCATGAAGGGAACCCTCAAGACGAGGGAAAGGGGTTATATTGGGGGGGGGGGGGCATCACTCTCCATCCCTCAGTAGAACCCTTGAATCCAGACGTTGCATAAAGGGAAACTCGAGACGAGGGAAAGGGTTATATTACAGCCAGAAAGGAAAACATGGAAAGAAGAAGGGAAGGGGTTATATGTCAACCAGTAAGTTTGCCACTACATTGGTGTTTGGGTTACTTTTCTAGCATGAACCGATTAAAGATCATTTCCCCAGACTCCCAAAAGAACTATTTGTATTTTTGCCTAACTGGCGTATTGCTTCATCCATGTTTACTCATATGTGATACTTTTATGATCTTCATCTGTCCTCTTGGAAAAGAAGCAATGATCTAGAAGCTGGAGTTGATTTGTCTTCTGTTCATTCATATTCACACCTTTTTGGTGCAGCATTTAATGCAGAGGTGGACCTATATGTAAGGGTGAGGGGGGGTCACCAGCACCTGCAAATTTCGGAAGAAAATCAATATTTACATGTAAATATGTTGAAATAACAGTCATATAGTAACTGTGCCCCTTGTATGAATAAACAATGAGCTGGTGCACTGGTTAGTGGTTGCCCAAGCCCAAAAGTCTCTCCATAGGAGAAACCCAGGTTTCGAACCTGGTATTAGTCTATTTACTTTTGTTATCAGGCTTTCCCACCCTCTCAATCATTTGTTTTTATATATTATTCTTTTAATTTTTTAAAATTTTGATTCCTTTAGGTAGATTTTTACACTACCTTCATTTCTGTTCTGATGCTTTTGTTTTTCTTTTCTTTTGTTCTTTTATACTATCAACTCTCTTTCAACCTTTGATTAAAATAAGTGTTGAATTTAAGTTACCCTTATCTCAAAAAAAAAAAAAAAGTGTTGAATTTAATTAATTAATTTGTATTTATTTGCTACTTATTTGATCATGAAAAGTTGTGATGGCTTCCTAAATTGCCTTTGATTATTTGTTATTAATTTCAGTATTTTTAATTTTTGAATATAATAAATAAAGAAGAAATCAGTCCCATAAAATATGAAAAGAAAATAATAGAAGTGAACTATATTCCATAAAACCGAAATAAGAGTGAATAAACGTAATAAGTTGAACTGATTTTGGTCCATTGATCTGACAAATTTGTATATAAAAAATTGATTACACTGAATCTGTTCAAGCTGTTCACATATATCTTCTTTTGACATTTCAGGAAGAATGCAAGCGTCTGCGCCAGAGTATAAGATGTGGACTCATTAATAGACCAACAGTGGTATGATGCAGGCTGATGTTGATAATTACTTCTGGTTTGCACTTATTTTCATCTGCTTATTAAATTGGTTTATTCACAGGGTGACATTCTTGACAAGGCCATGGAAATACATGCAGCAAGAGTTAATGAGGTTAGTGAAATGGAAACACTTCTTTGGATTACTTTTATCGATATGCATATGGTTGTCATTTAAAGATGTGCCAGTGATTAATAAGGTTGAAGAAAGTTATTCAGCAGTTGGTTAGAAGTTCTATTTTTGGCAGATTATTTCCTCTATTACTTTCTTTGAACTGGAATCAAGGGAGTCTCTCTCTTATCTGTGTGGCTATCTCTTCTGTCCCTGAATACATGTACAATCTTCATGAGTTACCTTGTTGAAATCCTATTTATAAGCGCCCCTTTTTGGACTAGCTAACTGTTTATTTGACCTCCAGTGCCTGGTCCTTGACATGCATTTTTATCTACTCAAATAGCTACTAGGGTAAGATTCTCTGCTCTTTTTGTACCTCTTGTATAGTGGGATTTACTCCTAACATCAATACAATCTTTTACCTTATTAAAGACTAGAAGTTTTGGCAGTCAGCACTTTGCAGATTAAGCGTCGGAGATGCTACTGTTGAGCTAGGAGTTAGGACATTTATTAGAGAAAATAGAAAAGGGCATATCGTAAGCAATATTGTAAATGGATGAGGGGAATTTGTGTCTTGTAATTGACCTTTTCATTCTAAGGATTGGATAAGCTCGTCAAGAAATATACCATAAACCTTTTGGAGTTCAGTTACCCAGTCTCAAACTGTTTAGCTAGCGATGATGGTTAGATGACATTCAGAAAATCAAAGGAAGCTGCATTGGAACTTTCTACTTTTGGTGTAAAGAACATTGTATAGAAAATACTGAACAGTTAGTAGATCTTTTAGGATTACTGTAATTAATCTCTTGTTTTAGCTTGTTACTACCCTTTTGGAGGTCTCCAGCATACCTTAATGCTGAGTAATACAACATTACCTATTTCAAAAAAATAAATAATGGTTAGACGACAAACTATTTTATTCATGAACTTTCTAAAAGTTGACTATGATTTACTGGCTGGTCGTTTTTGTCCTCTTAGTACACTGCCGTAGTTGATGATATCTCGTGTAAAGATAGCTACTGCTTTCTGAGGGCCTTTAGCATAAAAATTTCTATTCCTATTGGTGTGGCCAAAATTTGTTAGGGTATGCTCTGTAATGGTTGTGTTCTTTGATTGCACTTCTAATGGATTCCTTCTGCTTGTGGTCATCCTCTACTGGGTTCCTAACTTGTTCTAATATATCTTACCTGATTCTTTTTGCTGATGTTCAGTGGCTGGAATCAGAGATATCCCGTCTCTCTCATCTTCGTGATCGAGCTAGTGAGAAAGGGCGCAAGAAGGAATATCCTTTGTTCGCCAAAATTTTATCATTTCTATTCCCTTCCCCTTCCCTCTTGCCATTATCAAACTGCAGTGTAATATTTGCTTGAATAAGTCTTCATTGGTGTCCATTTTCCTTCTCTGGAGGCAGGACTGTTGGGTCGATAAATTGTGTGCAATGCTAGGGCCTAATAACAATTTTTCTTGATATCAGAGGATGGCTTAAAGTTTGCTGATGAAAATTATGAACACTTCTATTTGCATATGTACTTCAGGTTATGGATGGGTTTGCGTTAGTATTCAGTTGCCATATTACTAGTGTTCTGTTCTCATGCAGTAATTCATGACTTCATATGTACCCATTTTTATTTAGAGCTCCCTTAATTATTGAGTAATTCATGACTTCATATGTTCCCATTTTTATTTAGATCTACTTTAATTATTGTTATATGTTGTTGAACGTAGATGGGTATATTGGTGCTATTGAAGTAAACTTATCCTCACTTCGGCATTGCTTGAATTTTGGACCTTGAATACTGTGTTGCCTAACATATATGATACCTTTAGAAGCAGTTCTTTCATCCCTTTTTCTATTGGTCTTTGCTTCGTGTTGCTTGGGCTGAATCAGTGCTCTTAATATACTCCTTAACTAATGATTACACTTAGAGAATGTGTAGAGAAACTACAGCTCTTGAAGACTCCCGATGAGCGTCACCGTAGACTTGAGGAAGTTCCAGAAATACATGCAGATCCAAAAATGGACCCAAGCTATGAGTCAGAGGATGAGGACAGTGAAAGTAATGATAGACGAGGTTCTATTAGTTTCCTTTCTTCTTCATATGCTATGAATAATATGCTTTGCAGTGTATAATTTGAAAGTTGCTACTTCTCATGCAGATGCTTTTATGAGGTCTAGGGATTCAAGCCTTAACCGGAGAGGACGTGGGCCAGTTTCTCCAAGAAGCAACTTCTCTCCAAAAGATTCTTGGGGGGCTGCAGGAAAATTTTCTTCAAAGAACTTTGAACTAAACAGGAGCTCCTCTGGTAAAAACGTTTTGAGCAGAAGTGAAGATGGTGTGCATTCTGGAGGGGGACTGAATGAAGACGCATGGATTGAAGGAAGAGATAAGGAGACAGAATCTATGAATATGGATAAACCGACTTCTGCTGCTATTTCTGAGCCAATGGGACGGAATAGCCAATTTTTGTCGAGAATGGAGTCATTTTCTGGTGCATCATCGGTATCTTCTCCAGCTACACTCCAGGGTAAGGTTGCAGAAAGTTCCATCAAGATCAATGAAGCTGAAAAAGTGTGGAATTACAAGGACCCTTCTGGTAAAATACAGGGACCATTTTCTCTGGTCCAGTTGCGTAAATGGAGCAATACAGGATACTTCCCTGCTGATTTGAAAATATGGAGATCTTCAAATAAACAAGAGGAGTCTATTCTTTTGACTGATGCACTGGCAGGGAGGTTTGAGAAAATGCCATCAGTAGTTGACAATATACTTTCAGCAACTGTTCTGCAAAATCAAAATGGAGAGAGACCTCGAGTCGACCAGAATGTTGGATCTCAGAATTCTCGTCGTTTGGTTCCTTCTGGTGGTGGAATGACTTCTGGTGATGTTTCTGCGCTTTCTACTGAGAGGTGGAGTAATGATGATTCTATGAATCTCCCATCTCCTACTCCAAAGCAGAATACTGCTGGTTGGGTTGCGGGAGATGGGCCATCTGTTCCAGGTGCAAATTCGTATTCTAGTGGCAACAGAATTCTCCAATCTCCTCCAGCCCCACCAGATGATGGGATTAATGCATCTGCTGCTGTTCAAAATTTTGGTGGGCCTTCAATTAGGGGATCGGAAAATAATTATGTGAATTCTGGTAGTGATTTTGGTCTAGTGCCTACTTCTGAACAGGTCATTGCTGCACAGTCTGGATATTCTTTGCAAAATGCTCAATCATTTGCAGCTAGTGAGCAACAGACAGCACTGATTAATAGCCAACTTGGTGCACAGCATGCAGCTCTCCAGTCTGTATCTCTTAATATGCAGAACCCTAGTGTGGATGTCCATACATGGGTTGCGGCAGCACCTTCTAAGGGAGAGCCAAACATTTCTGCTCTGGCACCAGGGCAGTCCCAGGGATATGGTAATTGGGGTACTACATCCTCATCTGTACAGAATCTTGCTGGAAATTTTTCAAATGCAGGTGCCTCAGTTATGCCTCAGCCTGATTATTGGAGCACACCAGCTCAAGGCAGCCAACAGATCATACAGCCTACAACTGTGCCTAGTGTTCCATGGGGTGCTGGTTTGCAAGAGAATGCGAGTTCTGCTTCAGCATTACGACCTGAGAATAACACTGGCTGGGGTATGATGCCTGGAAATCCAAATGTGGGCTGGGGTGGACCCGTACCAGCAATCATGAATGTAAATTGGGGAGCAGTTCAGGCAATGCCTCCAGGGACTGTAAATCCTGGTTGGGCTCCGACTGGGCCACTTCCTGGGAATCCAAATCCTGGATGGGTTGCACAATCTGGGAATGCTGGTGTTCAGGGCTTGACTCCTGGGAATGCCAATCCAGGTTGGGTTGCTCCAACAGGGAGCATGGGATCAACTATTCAAGGGCCTACATCTGGTAATGGGTGGGGTATGGGAGCTGGAAATCCTGGAGCACTTGTCCAAAGACCACCACCTCAAGGAGATTCAAATCAAGGTAGGGGTGGACCTAATGGGAATCGAGGCACAAGAAATAATGATCAGCATCAAGATGGGAGATTCTCTGGTCAGAGGGACAAGGGTAGGAACTGGGATAGGCAATCGTCTTTTGGGAGTAGAGGGCCGTCTAGAGGTGGCTTCAAAAAGAATAATGTGCCCTGCCCATATAATACAAACAATCGATGCATAAAGGGTGATAGATGCAATTATCTTCATGGCTAATCAGGAGGAAACAGAGTAGTAGTAGGAGTAAAGTGATTTTGTACAGTGATTTCGTCTCAGTTGTCTTTAGTATATAGGTTATTTTGGTGTTCTATAATTGTAAACTTGTGCAGATTAGTAGCTCCCCGCCCTCTTCTGATCTGATGCAGTTTTCCCAGTAGCTAGATTCCCGGCCTATGTTATCAGCTTCTAATAACGCAGACAGCGGGTGTTGTGGCCAAATATTTGCCTAGTTTCATATTTATGGATTTTGCTGCTCTAGACTTGAATCATGGAATTTATGAAATGCCTCACAGAGTTCTGGGACAAGGTAGTTTTTGGCTTGTTTTGGTGTGTTAACTTGTTGCCTTTTAGTTTAAAAAGTAGTTGGTAGTTTACTATTATACCCTTTTCATGTTTTTATTATCTCGAAAAAGCCCATTCCAATATCTTTCGTCCCCCCATATTTCTACCCTTTGTAGCTTGCAGTGATTTTACTTCTCTCGAAGCCTCCTTGTATCTTCTTAGTTCTGACCAAAGCAATAAAACAAAATTGTATTTGCACCTGAAAATGTCCTGGAAACTGGAGGGATGAGATTGTTAGGGCCCTTGAAAACTAGTTTGCGGTCTCACGGAATCACTTTTGCTATATAGCCCTTTGTTTCGCCACAAAATTATTTACCCCCTAAAGCTTATCTCTGTGAAAACCTTTTGGAGATGGACCTTTTTTCAAATAACTTGCAAAAATCTATTTATTTTAACATCATATTTTTAATTTTTAATTTTTTTTAACATGTATTGTTTTAATACAAAAGTATGCAACATATTAATCAATTCAACAAACAAAATAACTCTACTCGCTTGCGTGAATAAAGAGTTATAAACTAAGATAAATTTCAGATGATGTACTTAACTAAACAGTAAAAGAAACCAATATATTTTTCAAAGTAAATAGCGATTTTGAGTTTGGCAGCAAAGTCTGCTTCTTGTATGCTGGTTGCCTTTATAAAGATGCTTTACTTATGAAAAAGGGAGGGATACATTTAAGGAAAATAATAATAATGTAAACAGTGGAAACTTGAAAAAAGTCGATAAAGAAATAGAATTATGAAACTATGCGGACATTTGTTATTTGACCATAAAAATCAAAACAATTTCACTTTATTTGAAATTTTTAAAGTTGAATTAGAGTTGTGTTTGGTCATTGTTTTTCTCAATACATACTTTGAATTTAAATTAGGTTATTTTATAAAGACAAAATGATTGACTCTGTTTATCATTTGGATCCTTCTATTCATTGCCAACAAAATCCTTAAAATCCAAAGAAACTCAACATTTTAAACTCCATTGATCAAACCTATGTTACAACTTAATAATTGAATTGGAACAAATATATAATTTCATGCGTAAATGGATCATAGACATAAAATTTGACTAACAATAATTACAAAAAAATAAAAAGGCAAGACAAAACGAAAATAAGAAATAAAAATTTCACTTCTTTCTTCTTTTTCCCACCCCTCCCCATTTTATTTTTCTCTTTCTACCCTCCATGTTTTTCCCACCCACCATTTATTTTTCACTCTCTTTCTCCCCAAATTTCGAAGAAATTGTGCTATTTGTTTTTATTTCCATTTTCGGGATAATTTACAACTTGTGAGGTTAAAAATTGATAGTTTCAAAGGGTAAAAAGTGATTGTTAAATGTCTTTTGTGAAATTAGGTGAAGTATGTTATTTAAATTTATATACAAATATTAAAACATATTAAAATATTTTAGTAGTGATTCATTGACATTAATAGAGAAAAGGAATTTTTGGTGATTTAACTGGTGGATGTAGAAAAAAATATGATTAGAAATTGTGAATGATGCATACTTGGATAGGAATAGTGATTTTTTAGTTATTCAAAGAAGTGATCGAACCTTTAGAAGGAAGGTTGTGAATGATGCAAACTTGTAGACGTTGGCTAAAGTTGTTTTCTTTCCAAGAGAATGATGCATATCATTTCTCAATCCTTCAGCTCTTCATCACTTCACCATTGTACACTAAAACTTTTCTCCAAAACCATTTCTTCTAAATTACCCCATTACAAAACCAAATCCCAATTCAAATGGAGGACAAATCATATTTTTGTACAAACCAATCCACTACTTTCTCTTTTAGAAACCAAATGCAAATACATGAACCAACTCAAACAAATCCACTCACAAATGATTCTCACAGGCATATTCTCAAATGGGTTTGCTTCAAGTCGTTTAATAGCCTTTTGTGCACTCTCAGAAAAGGGTAATCTTGATTATTGTAAAAAAATATTGTATAATATGGAAAACCCAAATACATTTTCTTGGAATATGGCTATAAGAGGTTGCTGTGAAAGTGAAACCCCAATTGATGCATTCTTTTTGTATAAACAGATGCTTATGACAGTAGAGAATGAATTTAGTTGTTTGAAGCCTGATAATCATACTTTTCCTTTGTTGTTTAGGATATGTTCTAGATTGGGCTTGTATTATATGGGTCAAGAGATTCTTGTACATGTTTTGAGGATTGGTTATGATGGAGATGTGTTTGTGCATAACGCAGTGATTCATTTTTTGGTTTCTTGTGGATTCTTGGAGGATGCATATAAGGTGTTTGATGATAGTTCTGTGAGGGACCTAGTTTCTTGGAATTCAATGATTAATGGTTATGTTAGGAGTGGGAGATCGAGGGAAGCGTTGATGGTATTTGAGAAGATGAAAATGGAGTCTGTGGAGCCTGATGAAGTTACTATCATTGGGATGGTAGGGGCATGCGCTCAGCTTGAGGATTTGGAGCTTGGGAGGAAGTTACATAGATACTTTAGGGACAAGTGTTTATATTTTAGCATACCACTTTGCAATGCACTCATGGACATGTATATGAAGAATGGGAGTCTAAATGAAGCAAAGGCTTTGTTTGATAGGATGGATGAGAGGACTGTGGTAAGTTGGACTATAATGATTAGCGGGTTTGCTAAATTTGGTTGTTTGGATGAAGCAAGGAGGCTTTTCAATGAGATGCCGGAGAAAGATATTGTACAGTGGAATGCCTTGATTGGAGGTTATGTCCAAGCTAAGCGCAGTAAAGAGGCACTGGTTTTGTTTCAGGAAATGCAAACGATGAATATAAAACCCGATGAAGTGACAATGGTTAGTAGTCTATCAGCTTGTGCACAACTTGGAGCACTTGATATTGGGATTTGGCTCCACCACTACATCAAAAAACATAAGCTTTGTTTAACTGTTTCTCTGGGAACTGCACTTGTTGATATGTATGCCAAATGTGGTAACATCGAAAAAACGCTTCAGGTTTTTCATGAGATGCCCATCAGAAACTCATTGACTTGGACAGCTGCAATTGGTGCCTTCGCGCATCATGGAAATGGACATGATGCTCTATCATATTTTTTGAAGATGGTTGACAGTGGCCTGAGACCAGATGATGTCACATTTCTTGGGGTCTTGTCAGCTTGTTGTCATGGAGGTTTGGTTGAAGAAGGGCGAAAGTTTTTTGCTCAAATGAGCAAAAAGTTCAAAATTCCCCCTAAATCTAAACATTACTCTTGCATGGTAGACCTTTTGGGCAGGGCAGGGCTCCTGCAAGAAGCTTATGAGCTAGTCCGTGGCGTGCCAAATGAGGCTGATGCTTCAGTATGGGGAGCATTGTTTTTTGCTTGTCGAGTTCATAGGAACATTGAGATGGGGGAAAAGGCAGCTCTGAAACTTCTTGAATTGGATCCTGGTGATAGTGGAACTTATGTCTTACTTGCTAACATGTATGTTGAAGCAACTATGCAACATAAGGCACGAGATGTGAGGAAGATGATGGGTGAAAGGGGATTACAAAAGACACCTGGTTGCAGCTCCGTTGAAGTAAATGGAAATATTTTTGAGTTTATTGTTAGAGACAAGACGCATTTTCAGTCCGATCAGATTTATGAATGTTTGATTCAGTTAACAAGACACATGGAAATAGTTGAATATTTTCCATATATCAGATATGACCTGTTATGTGATTCTGATGTTTACAGTGCAATGTAAGAAAATCTGGTTCGTCAGTCACCAAACCTACGTAGACAACAAAAGGACTTGGTCCTGCTAAAGATGTTCCAATGATTAGGAGGGCAGGAGTTGAGTTGCAATCTTAAGGCCACGGGAACGACTTAACCCACTCCTCTGTTCTACTGAGGTATTGTGAATTACATTTGATCATTTCACTTCTGCATTGCTGCTTGGCTCATTATAGGATCATATTATTTGGTGGTATCCTGTTAAATGCAATTATTGCTTAGGAGATAATTTGAAAGTTCTTTAGGATTTAGGACCACTTCATATGTCAAAACATCGAGGTGTCTAAGAAATGATCTTAATAGTTGAGAACCTAGTCATTATCTTCTCTATTTGACAAGTACAATATGTTTATTGTAGGAGTTAAACTAACCAAATGTCATGGAAGTAGTTGTAACGACAATGATGTTGGCAATTAAGTACGAATGGATGTATATATCATGTTGAGTTAGAGATACGAATTAATTGAAAGATACTAATTGTTTTGAGTTTCTTTCAGACAGGAGAGCAGTTTGCTGGCTCTGGGTGAAGGATGATGAATTGAGCTAAAATGTTTCATGAGTGAAAACACAAGTGGTTGAGACACATTTTTTTGACAATCGAAGAGACTATATATGGCTATAGTGCTCAAGCTTAACTAGCCTGCGCAAACACAAGTGGTGGAGCCACATTCAAGCAAGGGAGGTTTTATATTATCCCTCTTGCTTAATTTGTTTTACTTATTATACACATATATTATAAGTAAAACATAAAGAAATATGTGATAAATATAAGAGTTGAATTCCTTTACTTGAAACAGAAGCTTGGCATAATCTATATTTATAAAGTTGAATTCTCTTAATAAAATTTTTGGCTCCGTCACTGGTGCGCACACAATTATTCTAAAACCAACTTGTATTGGTTAGTTGACATCCAAAAGATGAAAACTACTAATTAAGATCCCACCTAAGCATAATCACAATTAGATGTGGCAAATGAGTGAATTGAGCTGAATTTGGATGGGTTAAAACGAGCTGAGTTAATAAATGAGCGGATATTGACTCACCTAGAAGTTAGGGAAAATGACATGGTGTGGCTGTCAGAAAATTTAGGGTCATTCGCACAATTGCCCCTATTTTGGGGTGATTCTTAATTTTTGCCTCTCAGATTTGTGGTCTTTAATTATTATTTTTCCTACTGTTCATTAAATGAAAATTCGAGGGCCAAAATATTCTTAACTATGACCTAATTTCATTGGATAATGTTTGCTGTGGGGCATAAATTCTGTAGTGTCTTATTCACAAGGTAAAACTTTTAGAGAACTTTGCTTTGGGGCATAATTTGTGCCACTGAACTTATGTCATATGGCATAACTTATGCCTTGGACATAATTTCTTTTGTCCTAAGGCATAACTTGTGTCTTGGGACATAACTTGCGTCATTGTTTTTATGCCCTGGAGCATAACTTGTGTCGGTGTTCTTATGCCCTGGAGTATAATTTATATCATTAAACTTATTTCCTGGAGCATAACTTGTGTCACTAAACTTATACCTTGCGATTTATTTTTCATTGACAAGGGCATTTTTGGCCCTTTTCGTTACTTTAAGTGTCAAATGGTTAAATTAAAGACCACCTGGAATAGGGGCAATATGTGCAAAAACTTGAAATTTAAATGGCCCATCTTTGGGATATATGGGTGCATTATATTTTGCTCAAAATCCAGTGTTGCCTTAGGGGGCGAAGCTAGAAGCCCTTATATGGGTTCGACGGAACTCAATAATTTTTGTTCAAATAATGTATTTGTATTAAGAAGTTTATTAACTATGTACAAATATTAAGTTTAGAACTCAGTTATTAACATTTGAAATCATGTCTATAAAATTCAGAATCTATAAAACTAAAATTTTGACTTTGCCTCTGGTTGCATTCTCGAACAAAGCATGTCGCAATAGACTATTATTTCGTTCGTGAGAAAGTTGCCTCGGGAAATCTTCTAGTTCATCATGTCTCATCGTCCCAGCAATAAATATGTATTTGTATTTATTACATTCTCATTCTCTGTATTGTAATGTTATTGTGATTATTATTTTATAAATATGAATTTGAAGCCAAAAGAGCCCCTTTCCCATAAAAATGTATAAAAGGACACCATCTTTCCTAAATAGTAACTAAAACGGGCGAGTGCTAGACGTTGAACGACTTACCATTAATGGATGACATGAGTTGAGGAGTAAACAAGTGAAAAGGGATACAATTCCTACAAGATGATTTTGTCCAATGCTCCAATACATTTACACACACAATCCCTTGAAAAAGCTAAACAGATGTATGAAATGCAAGATTATAAACAACTAGATATCATTTTCAGAACACATCTTACAAGAACCTATTTGTATTTTCCCCCATGCAATAGGATCAGGACAGTAAAAAGTAAAACTAGAAATCCTTTCTGTGACAAAGTTTTGAGATCAAGGCTAAATATGTAAAACAGAACACGTGGTACAAAGCTCCATCGTTAACGAATGTGGTGTTTCTTTATGTTCTTATTTACCACTAAACTATTTCTCTAATGTAACACAAGGAACAGGAAATATAAGATTCTATAACGAAAATAGAAAGGGAAAATGCTTTGACCAAGAAGAAAAATATGATTTCAGTCCCCATCGGTGCTTATTATTTGCTTCACCGCTTTGATGTATTGATCACCACTTCTGAGTAGCAAATTGGGCAAGCCTGACACATAAGTAAATGACTCAATAATCTGGTATATATACAATGATCGATTGAGGGAAATAGTTTTGAGAGAGTTCAGTTGATTACTTTGTTGATACTTAGCCATCTGCTTCCACAACCAGAATGATAGACATGTTTGCAAGGAAGCGTGACCTGCCGATCCTTTCGTTTGTATTCCATCTGGCAGATCACACACCTGGAAATAAGAAGGTAAATCCACTGTGTTCAGTGTAAACGCTTTGATACAAAACCTTGCCCAAAGTACTACACCAAGATAATCATGATAGACTAACAATTTTTTTTGGGAAATTAGTACTATAATAGATAATAATGACAAAAATAAAAAAGAATCTCATCAATAACCTGTGGGGAGAAAAACAAATAAAACACACATAGCCACATACATATATTAAACTCCACAATATGCACCAGATGACATCTCTCAAAGGAGGTCTAGAAAAAAATATGTGCAGGTGAAATATAAAAGGACACGATACCCACCCAAGGAAATAGGTAATATAGAATAGTGTGGTAACATATCTATACTTGAATTTTTAAAAAGGTAAACAGTAGATACTTATACACTATTTAGGTGAAGAAGATTGTTGATGAGAAACATAAAAAGTCCACCAGTTTCTCAAATTAACAAAAAATTATCAACTAAAGTAACAATGATTTGTATGACCTGGTCACATGTGGAAAGCAACCCACCAGCCTATTATTCTTGAAGAAAACATAACAATCAACACAGAATGAGAAGCAAATGAAGAAAATCATAATACGTTACAGGCTTACAGCTAGAGGGAAATTAAACATAAATTTTTTCATTAGTTGCCCTTATTTATAGGAAGAGATACTCAATGGTTTGTTCTACCTTTCCTTTCTTGATTTCTTTCTTGAGAAAAAGCCACACTTAAACTTTGTGACTGGAAGCGAGGAGATTTGATCTTGGGAAAGGCCTCTGCTTTGAGTTCCAACAGCCTCCCCCAACTCAAGTAATTCCTGCAATTCAATCCACATTTTATCTAAGGGAATTAAAGCGGCAAGTTTTACTAAGTCTCCAATATAAATCTTCAAGCAATCCAAAATAAAACAAAAGTCTACAATATAAATCTCCAAATAATCCATAATAAAGCAAACTAAAACATTACTTATGATCACTAAAACAAGGATAGTGGAAACAATCAATAAAAGAAAAAATCATTGTTGTCTTCAATGAATTTCTGCAGATAAGAATGTGAACACTGAAGAGTATGTAACGCATGTCTGTTAATTACACCACTCATCAGCTACACTATTTCTAGTATGATTTGTCAAGAAAGTAAATCAATTCGCTTAAATAGTAGTCATGACTGTATTGTATACGGAAATGGTTCAATGACAAGAACGATCGAATATGAAAATTTTCATAAGGAGAATCAAAATACTCTTTAGCCTCAAAAGATAAAGTAGAATAGAAGAATAAACTCAAAAATCCTCTGAATCAATTAATTGCCTACTCCATCTTGAATCAAATATTCTTTTTATTATACTCTTGATGTGGTGGCCAGCTTGTGCGCACCTTGACTAATTCCATGAGGTTCCTACTACCTAGGATCTCCCACCTATTTGAGCCAAATATTTCTCTATGCACGTGTATTGAAAATGACATTCTTACTGGAATCTTAATTCCATTCAGGACAAGGCTTGCAAAAGGGACCTATGACATTCCCTCCCATGAATAAGGATGTTTAATTCAACCTAGAGAAAACAGTGCGGAAACTATCACAATTGAACCGAGAAATTGTATCGAAGTATCAGTGCCATCTTTCATTCGACACTAAGCCATCATTCTCGTCAGTAATGCATGTCACATACGTCTACAACAACAATTAAGCCTCGATCCCAAGCTAGTGGAGATTAGTTATATGAACCCTTCCTATCCATTTCACTCCATCTAGACCTATCTCACTCTAAGGATAGAGGTGATAGAGATCCCACAAAAAATATACTGTACCTTACAGGGCTCTTTCATGTCAACATGCATAGCTTTGAAAACTAATTCTGTCTTAGTAACCAAAATAATTCCGATATGAGATTCTTGGTGTCTCAAAGTGGATTACGAGATAATGATACTATCTGATGATGCACAAGGTAATGATAATACAAGTCAAATAAGTGGAGGTGACATCAATTTTACAAATCAAACCTCATAGGTCATGTTGTCAGGGTCGATACTATCGTGCCAAACAACCTGCATTAATTTACGACATAGATGAATAAAATTAGTAGTGAGTAGTTCTAATCATAAGAGGACAATAAAAGCTTCTTCACCCTCTGTAAAAGAAACAAGTATGATCCCTTCTTACTCAGCAGCCAGTAGCAATTTTTGAAAACATTAGCAGGAAGAGAAAATGCAAGACTCCTCTAGTTACTATTATATTTTTACCTTTTTCTTTTGGGAATGGTAAACTACTATTACAATTGTTTCTTATTCATCAAAAGAGTAGTTTTAAAACTATTAAGCTGTTTTATTGTTTGTCTGCTTTAAATCATTACTTACAAACACAAACACAAAAAACAGCTTTATTCTTGTTGTAGTATGCAAATACTTTGAATAAGAAAAATAGAGGTTATGGTGGTTACACATCAGCCAGACTAAAGGCCATGACATGAAAGAGAAAATAAATATAACTTGGTATAAAACTTCATACCTCACTGTCACGAGTATTAATTTGACCCCTGGGACCTGAAAAAGAGCAAAGGGTCATGCTTATCCATAACTTAATGTATAATAAAATTAGGAGGCTTTTTATGAATAGGCCAAGCAACAGTAGCAGAAAACGGAGACAAATGAGACTGCAAATACTCAAAGGCATAAGGTCCAACACAAACATATTCCAAACACTTTTTGCTGTGTTCAGATCGACGTGTATCCTTCTTAACTCTAATACTCTATCCCATCACAAATTTTAGATGCATAATCAATAATTCAATATAGTTGCAGCACATAATGCATAATAGAAGAATGTGCTGGATACATGCTTCTAGACGGCTGCCTTACAAAAGAAAACTGTCACTATTAACTTTCAGAAATTGGTATCTGGAAAACATAAAGAAACGCATAACCAGTTATTGTAAAGAAGAAAAAGCCATTGAGTTTTTTGGAATAATATTTGGCATTGAAGCAGCAACCAGTAATGTTTGGAGACTACATAAAGAAGAGGGGAAGTGAAATTAGAAAGTGTAATAAAGCAACCTTAGCACCACTTTGACTTAGGAAAGTATGATGTACTACTATTTTATGCATTTTATCACTCTCCACACACTAATAACCTGTGTTTACAGGCATATCTTCAATTTAATAAAAGATCTGTCCAATCTAGAATCTTGGCATTGTGACCAGCTATTTTAGCATCCATACAGAATTGGTACCAAAAGAGATAGTCTTCAGAAATGCTGTAGCAGAGGTCCTTTTTAAATAAACAGCAGAAAAACGTCTCAGTGCCTTCTGAGAATCATTTGAGTCAACTGCTGCAGACCACAGGACCAATTTCATATGATGAGCATGAATCATTCAAGGAGTTATCAGACAAGGATTTGTTCATTTTGTTGGATGGCCTTCTCCTAACCCATCCAAGTCAAATTTTGTTGGTTGACTAATGCACTTTGAGTGGGCACTGCGGAACACTCGTCCTTATAGCTCAATGGCTTTCAAGACATCAAGATAACCATTGGAAGGTGAGTGTTTTGATTTCACCTATAACCTTGAGATGCAAAAGAACAGTAGATATCTGTCCTCAATGCTCAGAACTTTGGGAGCGATGAAGAGGGGATGTTATGATCTAGAATTACGGTGTTAAGCGACTGAGGCTGGTATACAGATGGCAGTGTGAATATCTAATATCGTGTTTGCTAAATAATTGACAGATAATAGTAAATAAAATGTGAGCACAGGGAGACATCTTTACAGTAGGAATGAACTAAAAAGGTGCTAACTAATGCAGGCAACTCATGGTAGATGATCAATAAATTATTCCTGATGCATTTTCCTTGCAATAGTTTATCATACAATATATACACAAGGCAAAAAATATAAAGAAAGGAACTGTAGAAGAAGTTTCCATATACACAGGCTTTCAACATTCTAGCTTTGTCGGTTTTCTTTTTTAAAACTTGTACTTATCAACCACAGTAGGAAGATACTGAAAAGGGAACTTACATTCCACAGAATTAGTGAGTGAATTGGAGCCTGAAATTTCCTCTCTATGCACATTTGCAGCTACATTTACAGTGGCAGTTGAAGGGTTTTCTAAATGTCTATCATGCTCCTCGATTCCAGATACATGATCATTCACCACATATTCATGATCATAATCGTAATACGAGAAACTACCTGCTTCAGAATAACCAAATTTGTATGGATTGGTGCTGATGGATGGATATAAACTCTCCTGCAAGAATCAGAGAAGTCATATGGCAGTGTTATTTAAGAACATGCTCTACTTTCCATGTTACTGACAGTTTGATATAGACGAAACCAAAGATGTATCAAGAAAATGTACATGTTACAGTTAAGTGATATCCAAAGGTATCTCTAAGGTTTTCATATGCTTAGCAGATTGTAGCAGAGTTTCTTAGTTTGCTAGAGCAATTTGAAAGCTAGTGTCCTTTAAATGCAGCATAGTTGCTAATTATGCAGTTGATACATGTTGTATATGTGTACTAAGGCATGGTTCTAAGTTTCCTCTATGCAGTATGCACGCTACTAGAGTAAATGTATGTACGTATAGAACAGCACATACTTGATAAACAAACTTCCACTTTCTCATGGACTTTTTTTCATATTCATGAGCACTGTTAGTAATATCTGCTTATCCTATCATGATTTTCAAAATGTACAGGGTTGCAAAGTTAATTCTACAAGTGTAAAACTAATCATTGTTCCAATTGCACCCTCATTTGTACAAGTTAGTTTGCACAATCCTGCATAACAGGACAGAAGATGGAATATGGGATCAAAATGGAAGTAGTGGAAGGCACAACATGAATATAGAAAAAAAAATGATCAACTTCTGCTAAACTACTGAATACCTGAGCATAGGGAGGATCGGCAAATATATAATTAACATGGTCATATGTAACACCTCCAAAGAAATCCATAAAACTTCCAATTGAATTATAAGGCACAGCACCATTTGTGTAATAAATTTCCGTTTGCTGATTCCAGTTCATGGTGAATTACTATTCTGCAGCACACTGCAAATTCGCTGTGTCAACTCTTAAAGCTAAAGTAGCTATGATGACTACAAGACAACGAAAATCATATTTACCACTAATTCTTCTGGAGAGCACAGAGATGAACAATCAACTTATGAAACTTTGATTCCAAGATAATAAATGTGGATCCTCTTCAGATTTGGCAATCCTATTAAAACAAAACAATCAGTTTCTTTATCATCTATAAACCAAGCCAAAAAGGAAAATTAGAAGACAAAAATACATATGTTATATCCTTGCTGATGCACAAAGATTAACAAAAGGGAAAAGCAAAGAAAAAAACACTTTCATTATCAAGAAATTGTAACTAATTCTTTTAAACAGAAAATTAGAACTAACTCAAGTAACTTCCCTTACATCTCTTCAAAAACAGTACTATATTTTCCAGCACTCCCTCAGAAACCAAAATTTGCAACAACAATCGAGTTAAAAGTAACAACATATAGGCACATTATACTTAAGAAAATCAGATATAAAACCAAGCTGCTCCATATCAACTTCAAACAAATCAAGCAATAATAACTTGATATTTCAAAACACACACAGAATAAAATAAATAAATTATGCTTTGTCCTCTTACTCTCCAGCATTAATAGATTGCAACAATGTGGACGAAATTAAACACCAGATTTCGCACATTTTACTTGAGAAACTCAGAGATAAAATCTAACCACTCTGTAGCAAGAAACTTTAACTAAATCAAACAGTAATTCCTGAACAAATGCACAAGAAATTTTATACTTTCAGGTTTATTCGTTTCCTTTCAATTTTTTGTTTCAATAAAACGGATCACAACAACAATTAGAAGGCAATTAACGCCACATTTGCTTCTAAAAACCAAACTTCACCATAACCTATCATCAATTCGTTGATTTTTCCATAAAAACCGGCAGAATGCAGAAATTCCCTTTGTTTTCCTTTTTGTTCAGAACAAAAGAGTACCCCAACAGATCTCAACACAATTCAACAGAAATTACCACCATATATTAGCACATTATACTTGGAAAAAAAGAGTAGCAAAACCAAATTTCAACTAAATCGAAATTCCTTTAATTTATTGTTCAAATAATTTCAAGCATTTCCTCAGCAATCAAACGGATCGCAACAACAATCAGGAAGCAATTAACGCCACATTTGCTTATAAAAACCAAATTTCACCATAACCTATCATAAATTCCTTGATTTTGCCATAAAAACCGGGAGACTCCAGAATGCAGATTTCCGTCAGAAATCAAAAATTTGCAACGAAATTAAAACGGAATTTGAGATTGAAAAATTGTTAGGTTAGCTCACCATTTTTTGAGATTGAGAAAATGAAAACAGAGTGAAAATGGAAGATAAGGAGGTGAAGAAAGGAAGAATAATAAAGAGATTAAAGAACCGACATTAGTTTGTTTGCTTTATTGAATGCCTTATGCAGTTCATCAAAGTTGTTCTCTCTTCTTCTTCTTTTTTCTCCTTTGTGTGTGAAAATGGCATGAGAGAGAGAAGATGAAGACAGAGTTGCAAATTGAGTTTTTTTTCACTTTTTTCTCTCTCTCTCTCCTCACTTCTATAAAGATGGATAGGGAATAATGTACCACCTGTAAAGCACACTGTACAATGACTGCTATGTTTTTTCTCTTTGTACTCTCTTTATACAACACATGCTAGTTATGAGTAAATTATAATATAGTACATACATTGTTTTTTTTTTGTGACATTAATGAGAGAGTAATGCAACATAGGAGTATCAATTATGGGTTCAATGGCTGACAAGAGAGTTCTGATGAAGTGGTAAGTTTTGAATTGCCTTTAAATATGATCACTTTTATTAAGGAGAGTTTTATCTTTTAATGTTGAATTTTTTGACGTAAATTTAGATTTAATCGGACCTCAATGTGGATATGAACATCTGATGCGAAATCCAAAATTGTAAAACCTCAAAAATTTCTAAACTAACATATGAACTTTTCTGCGTATGTGTTTAAGACTGTACCGAGTGATTTCTAATTGTGCATATAAGTGTTAAGATCAATTCCTAAATGTGGAAAGTGTTTTGGAGATGAATTATGTTCATAAGATTCCTCTAACACAAAGTTGAGTTGAAAAGTTCCTTACTGATTGAGTTCCGATGTAATATTTTATTTGGGTCAACTTCAAATAAGCATATCTCATAAAATATGAAGAGTTATGTGTCTCGTTACCAACCAAATTTAAGGTTTTGAGTCGTCTTTCTAGCGTCGCCAACCTATCGTCAAATCGAATTCCGAGTAAAAAATCTTGATCATTTTAGTTTTGTCAGACATTATGTCTTAGACATGCATTTCATAGGCATTGAACAATTCTGAACTGGCGAAGCGTCGGTTGAGAAAACATTAAGAGGTTTTTGTTTGAACATGTGTTCACTGGCGTTGAACAATTTTGGATAGACGTTTCACTGGTCAAACGTAGTTGGGCGATGAGAAATCATTTAAGTCGATTTTAGTATAATTTTTCTCGCTTTTGGTCATTCTTTCAAGTCCTAAAAGTGATTTTCTCTCATCCTCTCATCCTCGTTCATCAAAGTAAGTCATTCTCTGTGGACTTCAACTTTCTCAACTCAAATTTCTTCATCTATTCATGAATCATTGATAGAAATTTTAGCACTTGACCATAGGGCAAGAAACTAATTCAAGAATCTCAAAAAAGAATTTCTTGCTAATAGTTCTTCATCAAGTTAGGGTTCTTCTTAAAGATTTGTGGAGCGTTTACGGTATGTAAGGCTATCATAGTGAGAAATTAGTTCTTTCTCACACCCTACATCTACAGTTTCAGTTAGTAAGATTAAAACTAGGGTTTTTATCTCAAAATCTATGAATTTGAATTCCTCTATCTCCTATCATTGATTTTTAATTTTATCATCAAAATTATGGTACTTCATATAATTAATGATCTTTGATTCATGGTTTATGTATATTATACCACGTGGACCCTTTCTAGCCAAAATTATTTGAAAGTTTTGTCATGATATTTCATACGTGTTATTTTCATGAGAAAAGTAAATTTTATGATTTTCAAGAAGTATTTCAAGAAAAATATTTTTATCTTTGATTTCTAGTGCATTATTTCATGAAAGAGTTTAAGAAATTATATTTTGCCTCAAGTGCATAATTTCAAAAAGAAAAACATAGACAAATTTTCAGAAAGTTGACCTTCTAATCTCAGACCAAATATAATTATATAGAAAAGACTAGCTTTAATATATTCAGAGCTAGTAGTCACACATATCAATTTTTATAACTAGTATATTACGTATATGATTCATGACTAGTATGACAATCAGATATGTCATCTATGCTTAAGCAGTATGACATCTAAATATGTTATCAATGTTTATGCAGTATGACTTCCCAATTTGTCATCAATGATCATATCTCAGTATGTTTTAGATAGTTGTGAGCTTAGTCTTACCAACAGTACAATTTACAAATTTCAACAAAGATTCACAATATGATTTCCGTTATAATTTTCATAACATATTATAAGCATATATAGATTATTTTGAGAGAATTATTTAGCACCGAGTGAAAGAGGGTTCTTAATAGCTCATGTTTCAAAATTATGTATCACTGTAGGATTATGTTTTACCGCAATGTCGATTGATCATTTAGCCTTGAGAGGCTCAGATTAGTGGATCCATATTAGACAGGTAGGTTCTATATATATACCCTGATAAGGTATTGGATAGTCCTCCCCAACTGAAATTGTAAGTTGGTGCATCATGAGCTCACATGTTGTATGTCGGTTGTAAAAAAACTCTCACTTAAAGATTTTATATACATTTTCAGTTAAGCGTATATATGATTATTAGTAGATCTAGTTACAAATATGATGATTTCTTGAACTTAGAGTTTTATACAAGTTTTCATGTCAAGGCATAGAAACAATTTGCATTAATATATTGTAACACTCCATAATTTTTTTTTAGCTAGGACTCGAACCATCCTTCGTTGTGAGTAGGATTTTATCGAGAAATTTAAAATTTCTTGAGTGTTAAGGTCACTAGATGTAGCACCTTGAGTTCCAAACAGAACTAAAGAGAGTTCATTCAAGTTATTTCTAAGTTTCTTTAAGTTTTCGGTCAACTTCAAACGACCATAACTTTTAGCACAAGATGAGTTAGGTGGCTCATAAGATATCAAATTAAAGGTCTTTGAATTATCTTTTCAACGCCACCAAGTTTACTAAGTTTCGAGTTCGAATATGTGAGATATGCTCTTTTGAAGTTAGGTTGTCCAGATAGAGAAAGTTACCCGAAAATAGTAAGGAGTATTTTGGTCTTTTCCTTACCCAATCAGATTTAATTCATTTTTAGTAATGTTTTAGGGGTATAATCTGATTAGGTTCAGTTTTAGAATCTTAATATACGCCTAGGGTTTTAGTTGAGAGTTCAAGAAGAGAAGAGAAGAGAAAAAAGGAGAAAAGAGGAAAGGATCAAGGCATTCGTCGAGGTTCTTGAGTTTTGTTGAGGATTTTCACCATGGGTTTGATCCCTAATAGGTATGTAAGCTTCCATAGTGTTGGGTTTGTTCACCCATACACCAATCATGTTAATTTCAGCGAAATTCGTTTAAGAAAGTTGAAAGTTTGGTGTTCTTGAATTGTGTTCTTGAAATTGGCTTTCGTTCTTGAGTTTAGATGAGATTGATGAGTTCTTGAGGAAATCTTGTCGATTTTAGAGTTGTGTTTAATTAGATTCTTCTGTACATGTAGTGGGTATCTGAATCTAAAGAGAAATTGAGAAAAAGAATCGAATTTAGGCGAATTGGGGTTGGAAAATGAGGAAGAAAAAGTCGGACATGAAACAGGTACCAGGTCCGCATCGTGGACCTGTTCCTCAGAAGTGAATTTTTTTCTCTCTGCACCGTGGAGAGAACACAGACCCCACTGTTTCAAAAAAAAATTCGACCAAACATTATAATTCATCTCTGCATTGCAGACTTGCTCCTAAATAGTGTTTTTCAATCGTTTCTCATGATTAACTATCTAAAACACTTTTAATCATCACGGTATCTTTCCTATAAAAAATCATAACCTTGAATTAATAATTCAAATCCAAGGTAGAGCTAAGAGTTAAGTCTTGAGAGTTCTTTTGAACATTTTGAGAAAGTCCCTTTGAGTCTTTTGATGAGTCTTCTACAATTTCTAATAACTTGTCTCAGTGACTCGAGCAAGTGAGTATGAGAATGGGGAGAATGTATTCATGAGTCTACTTTATCATCACGAGATCCTTCGTATCATGAACCATAACTCTTGAATTCATAATTCACATTCAAGAGAGAGAGTTAAGAGTAGAGTTCAAGAAAGTCTTTGAGTTCAATTGTGAATTCTTTGAGATCAATTATCGATTTGAACTAAGTTTCGAGGAAGTAAATATGAGAATGAGAAGAGTCGTATGCATGAGTTCCATAATGTTCTTTAGACCCTTGAGTCGAGTCGTTCATGCTCATAAATTCCACATGAACTCCATACATTGAGTGTCTTCGAGAGGAGTAGCATCTTCGAGTTCTAAGTCTTTGAGCATTGAGTTCCAAATTCTTTTGATATTTTATTCCTAATCATGTGACTATTACATATTACCCATGGAGTCCATGAATTGAGTTGTTCATGCCCATAATTCCTCATGAACCCTCCGAGTTGAGTATTCTTGAACCGAGTATTACCATTGAAGTTTTTGAGTTCTGAGCTGTTGAGTCTCGAGTATTGAGTTCTATGTATGGTTATTGAAAACCTTGAATTGAGTCATTCACGTCCATAATTCAGCATGAACTTTATTCTGAGAAGTCTTTTACAAAAAATTTCTAAACTTGTTTTAAGACTTGAGTACTTGAGTTGAGAAAGAGTAGAGTCGAGTTCATTTTCTTTAAAATGATATATGAGAACTAACTATTCCCAAGAGTAAATATTTTCACATTTAAAAGAGGAGGAAACTGAGATTTCCAAAAGAGTTTTGAGTAGTTTGAGTAACATCTCTTTTTAGAGAAAGATTTTGAGTAATAATCTCAAACCAGAGAAAGAGTTATGTTTTTAAACATATGAGTTGAGTATATTTTGGGAGGAGTATTGAGCATCGATATGGGGGAGAGTTCATACAACTCACAGCCCCCATAACCATGTAGCCAACGTGGGTAGAAAAAGTCATACTTTTTAGATGATTCCTTAATTTTTTTAGCATAGACTAGTGGATCCACTTAGTTGAGAGTTTCTATACCCCGGCAATGTGTATGACGGTTCTGGGAGCGTGGGCGAGACGCTGTATCATCACATAGCTCATAGTGATGGTTGTCGATTAGAGAAACTCCCACAGAGTTATATTATATTTTATTATATACAAATTGAGTTATTATTGTATTATTCAATACATTGAGTTGCTATCTACTGTTTTAAAAGTTTTCTATATATTGCATCTTTTATTGTTGCTTTAATCTTAAGTATCTTGAGTCATGAACTGTGATTCTTTGAGTCGAGTACATTATTTTTGAGTTGACCCCCATTTCACTGAGTTGAGAATCTTATTACTGAGTTGAGTATGTGAAAAACTAAAGCCCTACCTTATAGAATGAAATTCTGCAATTTTGCAATAGCTTTTATCCTTGAGTACTTCTGAGTTGAGTAAGTTTGAATAGTTTTGATTATCCATGAGTATTCATTGAGTTGAGTAAGTTTGAGAAGAGGTAATTATGTTTCTTTTCTACTAGTTCAAGCTTATGTTTATGCTTTAGATTTCCCCTTACATGCTCGTACATTCCATGTACTGAGCCATTTGGCCTGCATCGTTTCATGATGCAGATACAGGTACTCAGGATCATCAACAGGCGCTTCGTTGATACCGCATGCAGTTCGAATTAGCTATGGTGAGCCTCCTTGCTTCCAGAGGGTTCCACTTGTACTTTCAGTTATATCAGTTGTTAGGATGTCGTGGGTCTTGTCCCGACTTTCATCTTTGTCAGTTAGAGGCTTCATAGATAAACAATAGAGTTTGAGAAGTCTGTTTCATTTATTTTGTTAAATGTTTTAAAGACTTAAGTTGCCTATTTTTTGGCGAGTTGAATCTAATATTTTTATTCAGTTTTTAAGCTTTCTATGCTTGAGTTAGTTTTTCGCTTGTAGTCAGCCATAATGAGGGTTCGCTTGGGGACCAACAATGGTTCTCGAGTGCCTGTCACGTCCAGGGTGTAGGCTCGGATCGTGACATATATGATGAACATGTGTTAAATAACTTGTATATTCCTTTATTTCTAAAAATTAGAAAAATCACCCAACTGAATAATTTATCTGAAACATACAATCAAATCTGCTCTAAACTAGTAATATGTCAAAATAGACAATCATATAATGGTGTAAATTAGATTCTATTTATGGGCTACTACATACTATAACAAATAATTTTTTCACTTTATTTGAATTTGTTGAAGTTGAAATACTTGTGTTTGGTTTTAATTTTTGTAAATAAAATTTGGTTGTTTAAATGTACTTTTTCTAAGGAAAAAAAGAACATGAGATATAATTTAAATGTCATTTATATATGGCAGAACGCATAAGCGGCCCCTTGAACTTGTAAGGATTTTTCGTATAGACACCTTAACAAGGACTCCTTCCTATTGAACACTTAAACCACTCAAAAAGTGTACCTATCAAACACACCTGGCTGACTTGACACTTATCGTGTGAGGCACTCCTTTTGAGCGTGTGAAGTGAGAAAAAAAAGGCTGATGTGTCTGATTGGCACACTTTAACATATGGTCAAAATCTTCCCCTTTTATTTATCCAACCCTAGATTCTTCCCCTTTATTTATTTCTCATCTTTTTCTTCTCCACATCTTACCATTGTTGCTGCTACAGTGGAGATAAAAAAAAGTTCTTCATTCGTCTTCTTCACAGCGAAGGAAATGTCCAATTTGTCGATTTCAACTTCTTCATCTGCAAATGTGTTCTGTCGATGTGGGGTCAATGCTGAATTGAAAATTTCATGGACACAACTTAATACAGGATGTCGATTTTTTGCTGCAAAAACACAAAGGTAAGCTTTTTATCATTATTCTAATCTGGTTAAACAAATCGTTGTCAATCGCTAATTATAGTTTAATTATTTTGATAATTTATGTAGAGAAGAGGTGGATGCGATTATTTTCGATGGTACGATGATGAAATACCACCTCAAGCCAAAAAGATCATATGGGGTCTATTGAAAAGAATCAAATCCTATGAACAAGAGAGGAAGCAAGCAAGAAAAATCAGGATCATATGCATTATTGCACTCGTGATTTTCGCTATATGGAAATATTTATGTTAGTAGTCTTAGAGTGATTGTATTAGTAGTCTTGTGTTTCTGTTGTACTGATTTTGGAAGAAGGAATGGCGATAAGTTGTTCATTAATCTATCATATTGCTCATCTCCGCGACGCAGAGGCATCTTTAAATTTCCATTCGCACACAATTGCTCATCTCAGCGACGTGGGCACTCCACGGAGTGTTCTGCCTCAAACTTGCTTTGTTTAATCCCTCGCGGAGAGGGAACGGAGTGCTCTGCCTAGAATTGGATTTCATGTGCCAAATTATAATTCCTCTCCACATCGCAAAGAGGATACGGAGATGCCTTAAGTGACATTCAAGCTTCTTCCTTGCTTTCTTCACCTCCAAAGAACAATAACCATACTAAGTGAACAACCAATAACATTAAGCTCCAAACAAGCATGAATGATTGACAAAAAATTCTTGGCATTTCCTTGTAAGAAAATCCACATTTAAACCACTAGTTATAGTGTACATCAAAAACATCACAAAACATATTAAAGCAGTCTCAGTATTGTTTCCTGCTTGCATTACAGATTCAAATAAAACAACCCCCAAGTGTATATCAAAAACACCCAAAACATATTAAAGTAGTCACACCCATCTGTTCTTGCTCTTGTTGCACTAGACGTTTGCAGATCCACCCCCTTTGGACTTACTCATGC
>NW_006239142.1:1004910-1006489 GCF_000226075.1 Solanum tuberosum | reverse complement strand
AGTACTAAACTTGCCATAGGAGAAATGTCTGATATCCAAGTGTCAACAAATTTTCTCATCTCAACATTTCTATCCATTATCTTATGTCTAATTTCTTCTAACATGGTGATAATTGATTTATGTCTAGCAGCTAATATCCAAGAATTAAATGTCTCACACATATTATTCTCAACAATATCACACTTAGCATGCTCCTTAAAATATGCTTTACACCATTTCTTTTTTTCATAATGTAACAAGTCCCCACAGATCTTGTTATTACCAAGTTTATTAAATTTGTCCATTTCATCTTGAAATTTTACCTCAAAACTTGATTTTGCACATCTCCAGAATTGTTTTCTTCTTTCTTCTCCTTTCCAATTCTTCTGCCAATTGGACCAGATGTGTCTAGCACACATCCTCTGCTCACAATCTGGCAGCAACTCCATTATGGCTGCTACAAGACCCTACATATCATAATAATTGAAATTTATGACTAATCATAATTAAATAAATAGGCAATGAGATCAAAATTAAATAAAATGAACATTAAACTAACCTTTTGCATATCAGACATCACAGTCAATCCATGTCCAGTGCCTAAGTTTAGATCTTGTATCAAGAAGTTGATGAAGAACCTCCAACTGTGCTTTGTTTCTTGATCAACAACTGCCCAAGCAATTGGAAACATTTGTTGATTTCCATTCCTACCAATTGCAACTAATAATTCACCCTTGCAAGCACCCTTCAGAAAGCATCCATCAAAACCAATGATTTTTCTACATCCTTCCAACCAACCTCTCTTTAATGCATCAAAACAAACATAAAAGTAAACAAACATATTCTTTCCTGGAGTAGATTCCATGTCTGTCCTCACCCAACATGAACTATTAGGATTAGTCTGTTTTATCATGTCTGCATAATCACACAACCTTGCAAACTCCATCTTCCAATCACCCATAAACTCCTTGAGAATCATCAATTTTGCCCGATAACAAAGAGTTCTTCCAACATACAATCCTGTCGTCTTCCTCACCAACTCTTGAATTTCCCACAACTTTATATAAGGTTGAGAAACTATTCTGTCCCTAAACTTATTTGCAATAAAGTTAGATGTACACAACTTGTTTTTGGTTGTGGTAGGGCACTGATGAACAGGATAGTAATTTTTAACAATAAAGTCACCGGAATCTTTATCTAGACTAGCATACAACAACCATTTGCATTTCTTATGCTGACATTTAACTCTGACTCTATGTTTTTCATTAGGCCTTAATTTTAATCTGACTTTATATTCCACAGCATACTTTGCTACAGCCTTTCTAAATTCTATGGCATTTTCAAATACCATACCAAGCTCAAATATAGCAACTACACAATCAGGATCAAATCTAACCTTTTTACTTTTTCTTCTAGCTGGTAAATCAACACCTTCCACAGCTTCAGGATCTAATTCATCCCTACTGTCATCACTATCCAGTTCTGAACTATCAATATATTGCTCATCTCCTCCCAATCTTCCTACATACCTAGCAGCCTTGTTCCTTCCAATGTCTTCAAATCCTCTATCAACACCAGCTACTCCAAGAATTATTTCCTC